>NC_134702.1:114806281-115106281 GCF_043290135.1 Rhipicephalus microplus
AGAAATTAAATCTTCTCATCAACTGTTATTGACATCTTCTCTGTCGAGATAGATGAACTTTTTTGGGGGGAGTGCAAGTTGCTCCCATGCTTAACGGCCAGGCAGCAAACCACAATAAAGGTCATCCACGAGAGCCCAAGCTTATGCGTGAACCCAGAGGAGTCTACGTATGGCGTGGAGGGGGGAATGCGGCAGAAAGATGCAGGTAGTAAAATTATGCCAAATTAGAAAAATTTAAAGGTGCATTTGGGATTCCGTTGAATAGGGTATGTTCTGCTATTGCCTCGTCGTGGTGGTCTAGTGGCTAAGGTACTCGGGTGCTGGCCCTCAGGTCGCGGGATCGAATTTCGGCTGCGGTGGCTGCATTTTTGGGTGAATGCAAAAATGCTGTAGGCTGGTGTGCTCCGATTTGGGTGCACTTTAAGAACCCCAGCGTCTCTCATAGTTACATGATGGTTTAGGGACGTTAAACCCCACATATTAATCAAGAATCCCAGGACGTGAAATGTTCTGGAGCCCTGAACTATGACGTCTCTCATAATCATATGGTGACCTTACACCCTACATATAAATGAAATCAATCATCGTTCTGCTGTAGTTAGAAAATATACATCTGTTGTGTGACAAAGAGTGACACTTCTCATCCAATGCGACAAAGTGAAATTCGCAGAAACTATATTCAGAGTTATTGGGAGGCCTGGGGAAAGACGGGACCAGCGCCTGATGTTGATTTTAGGGCTTCCGCCTTAAACTCGTAGATAGGCGATTGATCTTCTTGTTATCGAACACCGAAAAAGCTACAGCTTTCTTTATTACCCTACCCAAACACAAAAACGTTCAATCAACATTTTTGATTTTCTGTTTATTATCAGATGCGCTACAGCAGCCAGCAAGACATATGGAAAGCCGAAAATCACGGCCTCAACGACTATGTACTCTTTTTGGCAGAGTTTGGTGCAACTTCGTCTGTTGCCTACGACCTTGCAACAAGACTACGCGGATACGAAAACCACCGTGAGATGCTCGATTTGCTTCTTCATTTCATAAACTAGGATGTTGAGTGTAAAAGGCATGCACACTACTTTGGGGAAGCTGTTGTATCATACTCTTCGTGCGTTTAAGGTTGAGTAGTGACTAGCGCTTAGCGTTTGATTTTATGGTACCACAATTCTTTTTATAACAAGTAAACGATGCAAGCTTTTTTATTTCATGTAATATTTATTTCAGAATCAATCAAAGATAAAGCCCTATCAACTGTAGCTAAATGATTAGACTAATAATGTGGCGTGAGCGCAATTGTTTCAAGATAAATCCATCAAGAGCGAGTGTTTCTGGAGCTAAGGCTTTGAGAAGTAAATTTTGCCCTGCTAAAGAATTTCGGTGGTACACAATTGGTCACTGTGAACCTACATCTCAGATGTTCTACATGCAAATTCTTAAAAAACTTAGAACTGCAGCGTTCAAGAAATTTAGGAGCATCATATTTTCAAGCGTGAAGTGCCAGTTTTATTGCCAACGCCTTTTGGGGAACCGAAAGTTTTTTGCAATAGGGTCGAAAACCAAAAGTCTGTTACTCAATAGCCTTCAAGCGTCCATCGATGCTTGACCATGATTTTCTGAGCTGTTTACACTACGCACCAGCAAAACAGCGAAAAAAACGAAGGCGGTGTGTTTTCTGCGTTTAACTTGCGTTGGACGTCGGTTCATTCGTACCTAGGTTTGAGAACGAATGAACCGTCGTGTACGTACATCAAATGTGAATGCATCCCATGCTTCCGTCCCACGTGTTGCGCTGTGGTATGGGCGTGCTCCTGTTGTGCGCGTCATAAAAAAGCAGCCACACCTACGTTTCTGTTATCCAGTGAAATGAATTATCTGGCCACGTTGAGGCACTACATGTTGATAACGAGGTGTATTTCAATATAAGTAGCATCTTTGACGGAGCAATGATTTTATGCATTGTAGCGTTGATAGAAAAGTAGCAGAAATAAAGCGTACTTTGCAACTGGGTTCCCTGATTTTATATTTCTTCATGCAGTCGAAGACATCGCGAATGAAAAGCGTAGCGCCGAAAAAATAATGATCTTTGCCCAGCTGAACGCACGCACACTCCCATACATTACCAGAGGTACGTCAAAGCATTGACCTGGCGTCACTAGCACTATCTACATCTTTCTAAGCTTGACGGCGTTTTATAGCGGTGTCAACAAAGAATGTATTCATGCCATTGCTGACACGGAGCTCGTGTTGGTAAAGTTCACACGAGTATATCAAGAAAGAAAAAAAAGATACTTTTCTTTGATTTGAATAATAGTGAAGAGTAACCAATAAACTCTTGATTCGATTATAGTGTGCGATTCACACACTTTTGAACTTATCCAAATTAAGAATCGTTCATATTTGACACTCCAATAGTCGGAAGACATTCAATGGGCAGAATTCAAGCACTTACGTATCAGTCTCACAGAAGGCACCATGACACACGCACAATTCAATGTTTGGTCTCTTTAGCACACCAGCCAACGCCTGTCGTCACCTTATCGGATCCAATAGTTGACAACGCAAAAGCGAAACAACCTCATTTAAGGCAGTACACACATGACATAAACAAGCACATTTGACTGGTCAAATCAATATAAAAGATACGTTATTTTAGTTGGTTTAGAAATCAACGCAGACGAATGATGAACGTTTTGCCAATGAGTGGACTCACAGTCGTATACGTTTCTAGAGGTACGTTAAACATTTTAACCCGCATCACTAGCTTTACACACATATTTGTTAGTGCGATGGTGTTAATAACGTTTCAACGCAAGTGATGACTCACTTGCGCTTAATTCGAAGCACATGAAAAAATTCCATAGCAATTGATTGATATGTGGGGTTTAACGTTCCAAATACCACCATATTATTGTGAGAGACCCCGTAGCTGAGGACTCAGAAATTTCGACCACCTGGGGTTCTTCATCGTGCACCAAAACCTGAGCACATGGGTCTACAACATTGGCGCAATTCCAAAAAAGCTTTAAATATTCTATAAACTATATATTGACGTGTTCATGCCCACAGACTTTAGCTGTTAACAGTGATTTCCTCGAGCAGTCGGTGATCGCATGTCTCCTCGGTGACAGTGCATTAGGAAACTCTTAATGCTGTCACGGCTCACACTCAACACTTCCCAGACCGACTTACGGCACCATATCACAAAACCTACTAGAGCATAATACGTTTTTTTTGTTTAGAGTGAGCAAACAATCGTGGGTAAGAAACTGTAAACATGTATGGCCGCTGCACTGATCCGTTTAAAGGCCTAGATATAGTCTGGCGTATAGTCTGACGAGACATAGTTAAGCTGACGCCAACGAAAAGAGATCTTATTGTCTGGTGTCGTGGCATGGCCGGCGCTCCCATCAGCGTTTGGCGTGATTGGTGAAGCCAGATCAGAGACCGGGCATATTCTAATTTCACACGCTCCACGCACTCGCTTTAAACCGCAATGCACTGCACGTGGCAGCGGTGGTCGGCAAAAGGGCGGTGCGTGGGCCATGCTTGGAAAGTGCGGCCATGCTTCACTCGACATTGATCTACGACTAAATCAATTTATTTAAAGATGACATGTGCGTGTAGTCCAGCAGTAGCGTGAACGCCTGCGAAGCGAACAGTAAAAGAAAAATGGCAGCATATTAACGGAGTGAATGATGGAGAGTGGGGCGAAGCATCCGTCCGTCCATGCGAGCGTCTGTGTTGCCGCCCGTGCACCCATCCGCCCGTCCGTGCGTGCGTCTGTTCGTGCGTCTGCACGTCCATCTGTGCGTTCGTCCCTGCGTTCGTTCATGCACCCGCTCCTTCGTCCGTCTATGCGTCCGTCCGTCCGTGCAGCCATCCGTGCATCTGTGTATGCATCTGTCTGTGTGTCCGTTCGTCCACCTGTTCAACAGTTCAAGTTCCACCATCTCGCATCTTTTCATCATATATTCTTCATGTGGAAGCACCGCCATCCAGCGGCCATTCCAAGGACTGAACGAGCGGAAGCACACGCACACTTTCTTATGGCTTGCGCTTCGTGTCTACTTCCCACCTTTCACCACCTCGAGTTCATGGTATATACTAGTTCACTGTATTCATGGCCCTGCGGCCCAATGCTCGCTAAACCCTTCTGAAACCAAGGAGGTTACAGGCCCAGCGAGTATAACGTAGCAACCCTTTCTTGTCAGATAGTGCTCAAAGCAAATGCCAAGGGCTGCTAAGGGGGAATGAGAGACAGGAGAATTCGGCTTTTAGTTAACGCGCACGCTGCGAAATTTTTGTTGTTCAACAACGCAATGGATAACTCTCCCATCGGCACCCCCTTGGGGGTCAAAACGTAAGACTGGTTACACACTACTACTACGACTGCGAGGGACGAGCGGGTGCCGCTATAAGGAGCTTCACCCCTAAATATTGTGAATATACGCAGTATGGAAAGGCAATGACAGCATTTATTTGGGCAGTGAGTGCTCCGATGCAGCAAGAGACACCTCAGCATGAGCAGAGCGTCTTCTATCGTTTGTGACCGGCTGTGCGAACGCTCCACCTCACGCTGTTGAAACGCTTTGAAACTTGTGCATTAGAATAGCTGTAGATGATCTCATAAATCGATGAACGCAGGCATTGGCGTTTCTTTCCTCACTTTACCCAGCGTTTATCAGTGTATTTTAGGTGCAAGCTTTTATGATCTCGTTCAGTCTATCTTTTCTCAGGATCCAGCATACACTGTGCTGAGGCGTGTGTTCAATACTTGTGCTATAATAACAGTTTAACTAGGATCATGGATGCCAGTTATTGTGCTGGAGCATCTACACATCATGATATGTTTTGGTACTAAGCATCGCGGAAAATAATCCCGACACTTGTGTCTCACAATATTACCCAGTTGATTGATACTAATCTACGCCATTGTAATGTTAATGCCGCTTGATTGAACAAGCAGTAACACCAAGAAGAAGTTAAGCAGAACTAAAATTATAGAGGCAATTGCGAAAGCAAAAAATTGCACTGCTCTTCAGGAAGATCGGGTCAGAGTTATTTTATTGCCTACTCCCAAGTGAGAAACAAGTCACGAATGAACTAGTGCAAACAAAAATTGGCAGATCCCACGTACAGTGGAAATCGATAATATGTGAAGCACGAATGAGAAATGCTGATACATCACTTTAAAATCAGCACAATGTTACGAGGCGGAAATAATGATGCCGTATATGACTTCCGCGTCATGATTATCATGTTTGGGTGTGTTGTTTACCTTCGTCATCTATTCACGTCACGTGATACCGAGTTCAGTATTTGTGGAGCTAGCGAAATGGCCGCGAGCACGCTATGAGTGTGGTATGTTGTCATGTTTTTTTTACATTAAACGTGTGTCAGGATTATTATTCTTGCTCCAGTCATATATTTCCTCATCCATTGAAGTCAAGTAACACTAAATTTGGTATATATAGAGCTAGCAAAACAGCCGCGAGCGCATCATGAAGGGCCTGATATGCTCCAATGTAGCGTTGACGCGCGCGCACGCTGGCACAGTGACGCTACGTTAGCAAAACGCGAACGCGCTATAGTCTGGCGCCAGGCGCGACCAACGTCTGTCGGCCCAGCCCGATGCAACCGGCGCCAAATACAGCATGCTGCGATTCGCACTGTTACGTTACCCAGAAAACGCTGCGTCTCCCTCTTTTCATGACGGAGGGACGCCGGACGCGCTGAAATGCGCATGCGTAAAAGCAACGCATCACGGCGCGCACTTGCGAGTATATGGCAGGGCAGGTGCCCGGCGCGGCAACGCCAGCGTGACGCGGCGAAAAGAACGCCAGCGAGCACGGGCACCACTTCGAATTGTATTGGCTCCTTGACTGTGGCATATAGTCATGTTCTCACATGACACGCATCTCGTGATTATTGTGTTCGCACCAGTCACACACCTACGTCATCCTTTGGTGTCACGTAATATCAAATTTGGCATATGTAGCGAAACGGCCATGAGCGCATCACCAGCGTGTCATGTAGTATTGTTGTTACATGACACGCATGTTGTGATTATCATGTTTGGAAGTGTCATTAACCTACGTCGTCCATTCGCGTAGCGTAATACCGAGTTTGGTACATGTGAAGCTAGCGAAACGGCAGCGAGCGCATCATGAGCGTAGCATGTAGTCATGTTTTTACACGACACGCATATCATGTTCATCATGTTTGCACCAGTATCATACCTTCGTCATTCAGTCACGTCTGTAGTACCTAATTTGGTATAAGTGAAGCTAGCGAAATGGCTGCGAGCGCTTCATGAGCGTTGGCTGTAGTCATGTTATTACATGACACGCGTACCATGCTTTTCATGTTAGGGTCTGTCGCTTGTGTTCGCCACGTAATCATGTCTTACCATACCAGTTTTGCAACATACCATGTGAAGGAAACCACCGCAAGAGCTGCTTGACAATGAAATGTAAATTATGACATTCATGACATACATGTCTCAATTCTCGTGTTATGACTAGTCAAAAATGTTTTTCATACAGATATGCCATGGCATACAAAGTTTGGTATCGATAACATTCTCAAAACGGCCAGGAGAGCTAAAAGTCGTAGGTATTTGGATAGATAGATAGATAGACAGATGGATAGATAGATAGATAGATAGATAGATAGATAGATAGATAGATAGATAGATAGATAGATAGATAGATAGATAGATAGATAGATAGATAGATAGATAGATACGATCAAAGTTGCCGAAGTTCGCTAAGAAATGCTTCGCAATTAAAAATAACGTCAGCCAGATTTCTTGTTGTTCCTTGTTGCTTTCCGCAGCGATGACATGCACACTGGTGCTCAGCAACATTAGACATGACATTTTTTCGGGGCTTATACTCAGCTTTATGTCAACATTTGTAGAACCATGTGATATCTTTGCGCGCTACAGGGTATAGCACTACCGTAGGCACTTAGACTGGTGCGTGCTCTAGCTTTCGCAAATTCACGAGTGCTCGTTCTGTGTATGTATTATACGCTGCGTCGACACTAACTTATTGTCACTCCTATTTTACCATCACCAGTTGAGTGGAACAGCTTTCTTTACAAGTACACCAACAACACCTACAAGATTCGCGACGAATTTAGGTGCTCACCAAGCCTTGGCACAATGCTCGTGAAACTGTTTGAAAGCAAGTTTGTTGGCAAGGAAGGACTGCAATACCTGATCGCCTGGACTTTCTACAGACAGCTGTTCAAGTTCACAAACCCGATTTGGTTTCTTGAAGGCAGGAGATCGAGCGATGCTTGCATCAAACTCGTCAAAGACGTCATGAAGCAGCCGATCACCAGTCACGTTTTCCAGTCAGGTAAGTTATCGAACATCAGTGATTACGTTTGGCGATCTTTTTATTGGCGAAACTGCGTTGTGAGTATTTGAAGGCAGCGGCTAAAAAGATAATCCAACCGGAGAGCTGCATTTAGGTTTCGTTTTGACTGTTATCAAAGTGATGCCACCAAAAACGCGATTCGTAAGTACAGCCTGAAAACAGTAGTTCCAGTGTCACTGAGTATGAAGCATGGGCATGTTCTGTGTTTTAATTAATGACAGTTTTGGCAGCATCACCAATACCTTGCAGGTGGAAAAACTTTTTTTTTGTATTACACCAGTGCGTCGTTTCTCCACACGCTCTATAGAATTGACATGATGTGTACTGTATGATGGCCAACGTTCAGTTTGCCGTCTCAAATATTACGAAAAGTGAAGAGATGACAGACAGTTGAAACAATTTCTATAGGAAATACAAATAGCGCTGCCCATGATTCCTGAACCTGTGTAGCGCAGACAACTGCGCTACACTATAGTCTCAATATTCCAAGTCTAGAATCACACCCTAAAGAATTAAAATGTTTCGTGTGCTTTAAGATGGTCCGAAGTTCAGATTCCCGTCTTAAATAATGCGAACAGGAACGAGAAGACACACAACTGAATCAATTCGCACCAGTAATACCCATAGCTCTATCCCATGGTTCCTGGATCACCGCTGCGCAGGAAACTGCGCCACGCTTGTCTGAACAATCAAGGCCTAGAATCATGTCAGAAAACATAAAAAGTCACAGCTTTGCCACAGCTATTACGAATAATAACACACACTGTGACTTATTAGCTGTGACTAGTACGAAAACATAAGTCACAGCTAATACGAATATATTTTGTTAGGAAGGATATGTTCCTGTGATGCAGTTATCTGAAACAAATTCACAAACCTCCATCTCTTTTCAGGGAAAAGGGGCGCTCTCTATCCATCGTTGCTTTAGTGTATACGTACGTACGTCCATCGGCCAACTTAAACTAACTCTGGAGGAGTTGTCGACTAAGAATAGAATATTATTTCGTAAATATTAAACACACACACACACATATATATATATATATATATATCTATATATATCTATCTATATATATATATATATATATAGTGGAAATCCCGCATTCTAATATCGCACTGCTTACATGGTCCACTCAGAGCGTCCTGTCTTCTTTAATGAACCCCCAGCGGCCCCAGTGCGTGGGCACTGCAGCAAGGGAAGTCTATAGCTTAGACACAAACCTTGGGTAACGCCAGAAGATGTACAAACCTGCCCCCATAAGTGATAAAGGTGGGAGCACGAGTGCTCATTCCTTGAGGCATCCTGTATATCGATGTGTAAGGCTCAGGCAAACATGTCAACTCAGGAAAAGCACTAGGGAGGTTTAAAGCTCAGGACCCTGGGAGCTAAGTGGGTGAAAAAAACTACGACCCACCAGGATTCATGCACATAACCCAGGGGATTCATCTGCACTTGCACTCGCATTGCCCTTAAAACTAAAAAATCGATAACTAGCGTTGGTCGCCAGTGAAGTAACCCAACCGCAGCAGAGCAATGAAGCAATATTGGCCGCAACTCACATAAATTTAACAGCTTCAGAAGATCAGACTCGTTATTCTCAGTTCTATAGCGGCGCTGCAGAGGTTGCTCATGTGTTCGCAATTCAACAAGAAGAGCAGAACAGTTGTTCGAGTGTTGGGGCAAACGCTGGTGGTGTAATGTGAAACATGGGGGGGAGGGGGTAAATTGAAATTCTTCCCGACACAAGCAACGCTTCATATGTGGGGCTTATCGTTCCAAAACCACCGTATGATTATGACATACGCCGTAGTGGAGCGCTCCGGAAATTTTGACCACCTGGGGTTCTTCAACGTGCACTCAAATCTGACACATGGGCCTACAACGTTTGCGCCTCTATCGGAAATGCAGCCGCCACAGCCGCGATTCGATCCCGCGATCTGCGGGTCAGCAGTCGAGTACCTTAGGCACCAGACCACTGCGGCGGTGACACAACCAACGCTGCATCGTTGCCCGCACTGCGTCTGAATCGTCTCACTGGCAACCCAAGACGCCTTGGGGCACCCAGCTATAGTCGTAAACTATTGGGTTTAGTGACAACCTGAAAGCAGAGTGCAATATTGAATTGGGTTTGGCACAGGAGCCATTACGGCTCGCAAATTTAATGGGTCCCCAGGCTTCTTGGAGCCCCAGTTCTAAATCTCAGAAGTAATTTTCCCAAGGGCGACGTTCTGTGCATTGGTCTCCACGTGACTTGAGATTGACACAGCTCTCATGTACACACACACATGCACACACACGTGTATATATATATATATATATATATATATATATATATGCGTATGTGTGTGTGTGATAGCAATCACACCATGGCGTACGGTCTCAACATCGCTGCTATTGTAATGAATCTTTATTGATGTATTCCTCGCCGCATTATGTAACACTGAGCCCAATCATATTTTCTGCCAAGCAGTGGTTACACCTCGGATGGTATACGAGACTAAGCGCATGGCGTCACAAGTCCGCACTGTCTTCGACGGCGCCCTACAATCATCGAGTTGGTTGACTCCAACACTTCGAGCACAGACAAGTGGGGAGTTGATCAACGTAACAATCTACGTGGGGAGCCCAGGTCGGCTACTAGATCCTGACTACATCGAAGAGATATACAGTCAGTACTCGTTTTTATATCTGCATTTGAAAAGTGTATCAGAAGTCGGTGTGTCAAGATGTATTTCAATGTGCGCCGAGAGCAAATATGTTACTTTGACAGTGTTGCTTACGATACTATGCTGCATGCAGCGTGGGACAATATTTCACAGAATAGCCTGTAACAGAGTGGCCAAAAATATAATGCAGAATATTTCGTTGAATATATATGTGCTTGTGAAAAAGCAGAGAGCTGTTGCGTTTATAGAAGTATCGGATTTCGACTATATATTCGCATTTTCTTACGCTCTGGATAGCGTGAATTCAACCCCACCATTTTTAATAGATGTCTCACTGTGGCTGTTCAAGTGCGTCACACAATTCTTGTAGCAGACTGTGGGAGTGAGCAAATTCTTTTTCTCTAATATTACAGCTTAAGTGCGAGAGGTAAATATTGGACAAGTGAACGACAAGTGTAACCACTATCAACGGTCATTAATGAAAGCAACAAAGAAATATATACTTGTCTGATGAGATCAGAAGCAAATAATGCAAGGCACAAGGAAGGAGGGGGAGGTGCTTTCTGATGTTTTGGCGCCCCTTATTGTTCAGTTTTGACTTTCCCTCTAACACTTTTGTAACCTCTTGTGGAAGCCCACAAAGGAAGCCATGTGGAAGCCGATTCTGCAACGGTAGGGCCATTTTCCGACGTGTAAACACACTTGAGGGTCGGAGATCGTTGGCGGGAAACGGGGACTTGCCGTGTGTGAGCACTGCAACAGCAGCTACGCTTTTCCCAATGCGACATCTCAATTTGATGAAGAAAACAACACAGGAAGCCGTCGATACACACTCTGCATAAGAGGTAGAACTTAAATCTTTGCGATCTTCATCGAGGTTTCCGTTGTCGAAGCCACGACCAAAAGGGTATTTTCGTGCGCTTTGTTTTAACTGCTGTAACAATTCTAGGAAACCGCACTCATTGGTGGAGACCTGAATAAGTTCTTGGTGATGCTTCTGGCATGCCTTAGATCTGTTGAGTGCTGCATTCGTTTGCGAAAAGACAAAGCATTTCACTTCTGGTATTTACACATTTGATGTTATTACTTGCGACATTTGGCATTGAGCTATTGCCATATGTTAAAGAAAATTTTTCTTGTCTGCTTTTTAAAAAAAACGTAAAAAAGTTTTTTTTTTGCACTGCTTCTAGTTTCCGGAAATTTAGCGTCTCTAGGTACAAGTCAGATAAAATTTAAACACATGAAGGATATCGGCAATAGTAGTACCATACTCATTCTGAAATGCTACGCGTGCCCCAAAACCAAGTATTGTATCTTTTACGGCACCAGAAACAGGCTAATGAGAAATATCATAATAAAAATTTCATATCAACAAACAATCTTTTTAAAAAAAGGTACGATGCTCACGAAAGTGCTTATTTGTTTTCAAAGGCTTATTAAACGAAAATGGGTTCCTGAACCATGCAACCAAGAGGGCACATGGCAAAGTCAATTCTCTTGTTCCAAAGCGTTTGTTCATACCTCGCAAATTACTGGAGCCATTGAATAAGCCTTTACTAATTTTGGGGACTTTCTTTACGAGTGCTAAAAACAAGCACGCAATCAGTGCGTTGTTGAAGATAGTATGGTTAGTGGCCTTTTGAAGATGCCTAAATCTTTCTGATTGATATTTAATTCATAAAGGGGTGTTTGTCTAAACAACTATACCTCACTTACCAATATTACTGTAGGGCTCACTACAATATACTGAGGACGATATGCACTAGGTATGCTTCGCGTAACGGTTTTGCTCTGTTTTTTTCTTGCTGTGTAATATTTAGGCCAGACTATAATCAGGGCGCTTCGCAAAATGTATAGCTATACCTACTACCTAAACCAATACACGCAGCAACTTAATGCACCTAGTTTTTTTATGTGACGGATAGCCAGTCCCAGATGATGCTCATTCAAAACTCTGACAAAAATTTCATAGTTATTGTTTTCTTTTCTTCAATTGTTGGGCAAATTGAAAGTTAAAGACGTTTTACACATTCTTATAAACCATTTCATACCCTTTGTTGTTTTTGTACATCAAATACAAATAATATTCTGTGGCTTTATCAACACCTAGCTGCCTTTGTTACAGTAAGCTATTCCAAGAACAGCGTGATGCCAGTACGTTTTTTGAATCTGGTAGACGCTGGAAACACTGGTACATGCTAGAAATCACTGGCACTTCGCTGGGCGCACTAGGAAAAAGCTGTGTCGCACTGGTAGGGGCACTGGTTCAACCGCTGTGATGCTGATGCACACTGCGAAGCACTGGAAGCGCTGGAATTTTCACTGGCAAGCGCTGGTGAATACTGGAGCACGCACTGTTTCTACCAGCGCAGCGTGCACGTTATTGTAGCGTGTGCCGCGGTATGTTTCAGTGTCGTTGAATATAAATCCCTTGATTCGACGGCACGGAGAGATGAGATGCTACCCTGACAAATAACGAGCATACGTAATTTTTGCGGCGCACGTACGTATCGCAGCAATTATAATGTACCTTTTTCGCATATGCGCCTGCGTATACCGGCCAAATTTGCATCATCCGTGTATTGCTGAAACGATTCCACGTTGCAGTTTTTGTAACCCTGGAGCTGCACGCCACTCCTAAGAGAAACAGAAAATTGTTCTTCCCGCAAAGTTGACGACACGTAAATGAGCTCTCTCGATCGCCTCGCAAGGTTTCCCAGCAGGGGCGAAAAAAAAAAAGCTGTCGTTCGATTCCGCCACACCGCATTAATGTATGTCTGGCCATGCTTATCCTTCTACTTACTTCAGGTAACAGTTAGAAATGTTCCGAAGCTCTAATGCAGAATCTTTAACCATTCCAACTTACCGCGTCGAGAGCGGTCTTACCCAGTGCCCGGCCCAGCGAACATTAAGCCGATCGTGCTGGCCGCGTTGGTATATATGTTACCGGCGCTTCTTGCTTCGTGTGCGCACAACTTTAAAGTGTGAAAATAGTTGTAAAGTATAGTTTAGACATCCATTAACCCAAATCAACTAATTCGGTCATGTGTCGATGTTCGCACAAGGAGCGCTGATGATCGAACGTCGCGCTTTCAGCTACGCAAGCTGTCACCGAAAGCTGCCGGCCGCAGCCGGTACTTCTATGACTGAAATGTACCAGCACGCAATTTTCAGCAGGTAATTGGGTACGCCTTCATGAACTGACTCCCTGGCATACGTTTTCAGCGGATTACATTGGTATTTCTATGGGTGTTTTTTTAGTTGTTGGTATTGATATAATTGTATATATCTGCACACTGGCACGCCGGCTGTATACTGCCAGCGGAGGCCAGGAAAACTGCTGTCGCACGGTATCGCCGCTCCGTAAATGCATTTCTGGCATTTATTGACTTTCCGCTTACTTCAGTAACAGTTTAGGTAACAGTTAGAATAGTTGAAAAGCTCAAATGCAGAAACTTCAAGCATCGCAACTCAGCTGCTTCAAAAGCAGCCTTACCCAGCGCCCCGTCCTTGCGAAGCCTATCGTGCCGGCCGCGTCGGTGTACATACTGCCGGCGCTTTTTACTTTAATCAGGCACAATTTTAAAGTGTAATAATGACTGTAAAGTACAGTTTAGACATTCCTGAGCCTAAACCAACCATTTATTCGCTTGTGCGGAGCCCGCACAAGGAGCGGTGACGATCGATGTGTCGTGTTTTCAGCAACGTAGGCTGTCATCGAAAGCTTCCTTCTGAGCGCAGGAGCAGGTACTTCTCTGACTCGTTTGTAAGAACACGCAATTTCGAGTCGGTAATTTGGTGCGCGTTAGTGAACCAACATACTAACATACTTTTCCAGCGGATTGCATTAACCATTTCATCGATGGTTTTTAAGTTGCAGGTATCGTTATAACTGCAAATATGTAATCTTGCACGCCGAATGTGTACTGCTACTTCGTCGCTTGGGCGGGAAAAAAACTCAATATTCACTTGTGTGTTTGCGGATATCTACATAACAAGACATTTAAATCATCTGTACATGCTGACCAGTAGCAAGTGCGAGAATCGACTATTAAAGCAAAGAACAATCGGCAGCAACAGCTGAAAATCTGTGGCTACTCCTCCAGTCAGTTTGAGATTTTTTAGAGTTAAGATGCGGATGCTTCAAAAAAACTCTGCGCTCTTCACACATCATTCGCACATCATTCGGTGCCCGGAAGCCGGTCGTTACTGTCTAATCAAGACGCAATTGTTATTTGGAAAGGAATATTGTGTCAGTCATGACAGTGCGACTTATAAACATGAAGTTGAACGGTGTGTTCCTCGGATAAATAGTCGTTTTACAACCCCGAACATCGTTCAGGCGTGGCATAGTGGACTCCGCGTTCGGCTTCGGTGGGAGACGGACGTGTGATGGCTCGCTCCGTGCGAGGTGCTTCGGCGGCCGCTGTTGGCCGCGCTGTTAGGTTCCCTTCTGCAGCATCGGATTACCGGTTTTTGTTGCCTACATTGCCGTCAGGTGACAGTATGGAAGAGTGTGTGTTTCTGCACGGGGATTTGGAAAAAAGACCATACCGGTTAGAAGACGTTCGGGCTCCGTTGGAAGAAGTGGGACTCATCAAGGCGATCACTGGCATTGGAGCCTTCCAGATAAATCACATCTGGCTGGTGAAGATGCGAAGCAAGGATGACAAAGATGCATTACTCAAAACAGGTGGACTCCGAGTCAAGGGTGGCTTCTGCGCTATCATCGACCCTATCCAACATGATGTAACCGTGAAAATCCACTGGGTTGACTTTGCGGTCTCGAATGAGAGCATTCGACAAGCGTTAGGAAGTTTGGTGAAGTTCTGGAGGTTTCCAACGACAACTGGACCGCCGCGGGCTTTGAACACGCGATATCGATGACGAGGGTGGTGTGACTGAAACTGAAGGAAGGCGTGGTGCTAGAAGACTTGCCGCACCTTTTTGAAATTGGAGGGGGCACCGTCCTTCTTGTGGCCCCGGGTCGGGCACCGCTTTACCTAAGGTGTCACATGCAAGGACATATACGACGAGACTGCCAGACTCCCCGCTGTGGTGTATGCCGAGCGTTTGGTCATGAAAATCAAGATTGCGTCAGGAGTTATGCCAGAGTTACGAAGACCGTGCTGCCAACAGACGACGCCCACGATAATCTAATGAACGCCGGAGAGGCTGAGAAGTTGGCCCCTGGCAGCAACGCTGAGGGACCCGACGCCGCGGTTCAGGCAACTGGAGAAGAGACAGCCGACGCGACAACGCAAGATGGCAAAGACTCAACGAAAGAATCCGAGGAGTTGGTCGCAACAGGTGGCCAGCAGGACATTCAAGAATCGATGGAGGAAGATATGGGTACCAGTGGCGAGATCGCTACGCCAGAAGCCAGCACAAAGTCTCCGGAAGCGACCACGGGACGCGGCAAGCGTTACCGAGTGGAGAGCACGCAACGCAACCTGAAACGCCCGGAGCGTCTGTGGCATTGCGTCACGGGCGCTAAGAGTAAAAAATATGCCCTCGAAACCCGGTCGGCGTCATCGTCGCCGGTTCAGGGACAGGATCTAGACGCGTAAGGCCCCGGTTTTCCCACTGCACGGTATACGAGACACGGTAAGCGCAGCATTGTAGTTTCCATCTTTGTCATCAACATGGCTAGCATGACTGCGCCTTTACGCATTGGTACGCTGAATGTACGTGGTCTAGGAACGCGTCGCAAACAGTAACAGTTGAAACGCTTGATGCAAGAAAAAGACCTTGGCTTGCTCGCTGTCCAGGAGACTAAAGTTAGTACTGAGGACGCGACTGATAGCTTAGTAGCAGAATTTTCATTGCGGTACAATGCGTGTGTGAGCTATGCAGTGGGAGCATCAGCCGGATGTATTATTTTTGTCAAGAACTCTCTTGGTATTGTAGTGGAAGATGTCAAAAGTTGCCTACATGGGCGTTTTGTTTTGTGTGACTTTTGTTACGGGAACACTAAATTTAGAGTTATCTGTGTATACGCACCTACAAATTCGAGAGACAGATGTTTGTTTTTTCGGGAAATGCAAGCGTACTTTGAATGTCAGAAATGTGTGATTCTGTTGGGTGACTTCAATTGTGTTTTGACCCAAGAAGATTGCACGTATACTGCTAAATTAGGTGATGAAAGCGTTGGTTTGCTTAGAGACAGCCTTAATAAGTCCTTTTTACATGACGTAGCTCTGTTTGCGATGGGTGGCAGTCGTCAGCACTTCACACATTTTTAAGGTTCGAGTCACGCACGACTAGATCGAGCATATGTTTGTTCTGAGATAGTACCTTTATGTCAGAACTATGACGTTTATGCTGTTTCCTTCAGTGATCATTGCTTAGTTTTGTTTGAGATAGGTAGAAAGTGCAAAAAGAAGGTTGTATGGGAAACATGAAAACTGAATACTAAGATAATTACGCACGGAGGGTTTGTAAATAAGACAAAAAAGAAAATCGAGAATTTTTTCAAAAACGCAGAAAGGAGTGCCACGGAAAGATGGGAATTATTTAAGCAAAAGATAAAAATGAATGCAGTAGAGTGTGGTTGCTACATGCAGTATCAAGCTCGAAAACAGGAACGTGAGCTAAGGGCAGAGCTAAATGATTTGGTGAATATTGAAGCAGAAAACCCGGGCTTATTCACACATCAACTGCAGGTTGTCAAAAACAAAATTGAATGTCTTGAAGAAGATAAATATAAAGGCGCAACTATACGAGCAAGAGCTGAGAGATACCTCGTGGGTGAAGCCCCGACAAAGCGAGCCTTGTCAGATGAAAAGGCATATGTTCGAGCTCACGACATACTAGAGATAGAATGGAATGGTAAAATATTGAAAGAACATAAAGATATTATGAAAGCTTTTGAAAACTATTATCAGGACTTGTTTGCTTATCGCGAACTAAAGGAGCCGGGTTTTCTAGATGAGTTCTTGATATAAATGCCGACACTTAATGCTGAGGACACAAATTTATTGGAAATGTCTATTAGTATAGGGGAAATTGAGAAGGCTATCGATGATCTCGGCATGGGCAAATCACCTGGTCCAGATGGTATCAATGCCGCCTTTTACAAGGCGTTCAAGGAGGATATGGCCGCCGCATTACATGTGGTTTTTTCAGAGTCTTTAGATCGCGGAACTCTGCCTCCATTCTTTAATCGAGCACACACCGTGCTGATTTCTGAAGGGAAAGAGCAACATTTTTTACGCAAAGTGACAGGATACTGGCCAATCACGCTAACAAACGTAGATTATAAGGTGTTTATGAAAGTTCTGGCTAGGAGGTTGGAAGGAGTTATATACAAGTTGGTCGGGTCACATCAGACTTGCGGCATCAAGCGTAGGAGCATATTCACGAATATTCATGTTGTCAGGAGCATTTTGGAGTATTGTGACGCTGCGCTTCTAAAAGTAGCTATGTTGCAAATTGATCTAGCCAAGGCTTTCGACATGGTTCCACACAATATACTCTTCATGCTAGCTGAGTACGTTCGTCTTGGTGCGATCATATGTAAACGTATTAAATTGGCATACAAAAATTCAACCACAAATTTAATTGTAAATAGAGAACTCTCACAGCGCATACAAGTACTTTCCTACGTGCGCCAGGGGTGTCCTTTAAGTCCTTTGCTCTTCGCTATAGTTTTGGAACCATTGTGTCAGAAAGTAATTCACCATGCAGGGATTAATGGTTTCAGGCTGCAGTCATGTGAAGTGCGTGTTTTTGCATACGCCGACGATATTGCCTTTTTTGCAGTTGATAGAGAGAGTGCCACTTCGTTATTAAAAATCACTCAAAGGTTTTGTGACACGAGTGGAAGTTTAATGAACAAAGAAAAAAGCATTGGTTTATGGCATGGTAATTGGATCCTTACGCCCAGTTCCTTTGAAAATATTCAGTGGCTCACGACGCCTAGTCGTTACCTAGGGGTACCATTGGACAGGTATCAAGATAGTGAAGCATTTTGGCTTGAAAAGGCTGAAGAACTGCGCGCGATCGCCGAAGGATGGGGCGGTCGTGGCTTGTCAATTTTCTCTCAGTCAGCTGTATGCAACGTGTTTCTGGCTGCTAAAATTATGTACCTTTTACAAGTACTTAGTTGTAAGCGTAAAACCATTCACAAAGTCCACAGGATATTCGCCACGTTCATCTGGAGCTCTACGTGGGAGAGAACATGTAGAACGAACTTGTTTCGGCGAGTTAAGCAAGAAGGGCTGTCTCTGTGCCATCTGTTTCTTAACCAAGTAATATCACGTTTCCTGCTCCTTAGAGACCAGAGAGACTCTTTTTTACGTTCTTTATTTAAAACAACGCTGTTACACCACATGCCTGACTTCTTTGTATCTTCAGACAGGCGAGAACGACACACCTTGTCCCCGTTCTTGCGCGAAGTTGTGTTCTCATATCGTTTCTTAAGGGCGAGGTTTTCGATAGATTACCTAACTTATGTGAAAAGAAAGCGCCTTATGAAAGACCTAATACAGAATGTTTTTCCTGTGCCCCTGTACCGTTCAAGGTATGAAAAAGCATATGGTCATGACGTACTAAAGCGAGTGAAAAACATGTGTATACCACCCAATGTGAAAACCTTCTTTTTTAAACTTCATACGGGAACCTTGCCAGTAAAAACGTGGCTTGAAGAGAGAGGGATATATGTACCATGGGGAAGCAGCTGTCTCTTGTGTAACAAACCTGAGACCATTGAACATGTGTTTATTGATTGTAAGAACGCTATTTTCTTCTGGGACATTTTACAGAGGACTTTAAAAAAAGATTTACTTCTTACTTTATATGGAATTCGTTTTTTGCCTTGTGATAGTTCTGTGCAAAATTTGCATGTTATATTTGTACTTGGTCTTCATTCGGTTTGGCGTAGTATGCTATCGTACAGACACTGTGATGTGAGAGTTCTATCCGTTAATGAGTGTTTCGTGGAAGCTGTTATAAAAGTGCGAGATGTGTATAAGACTACCGACTGTAATGAAGATGTAATATCTTTGTTTGACGCGTTGTCACGCATGAAACACGTGTGATAGTGATTGTTATATAAGCTTGACCTGTAATCAAGAAGGCAATAAACAGAAAAAAAAAGGCGTGGCATAGTGGGTAGCGTACTCGGTTCAAGATCTGAAGGTGGTGAGTTCGAATGCTGTTGATTGGCGTTTTATTTTTTTTTCATTTTTATTTTCATAGTGAATGCGCGCTATTTCACCTATATATTTGTTTATTTATGGCGAGTGGGCACCCCCGTTTTAACCCTGTGAAGCCGTTTCGCGCAGTGTACTGGGACGCTGCTGCTCGTCCTAGTACCTGCGCTGGGAGACGCTGGTACCAGCGCCATACTGGGCCCATAGTCAGGCATGGCGCTGGACGCTAGCACCCAGTGACGCTGGTTTTTGCAATAGGGTATTGCGCCAAATGAAAATTTTATTGCGTTGTTCGAAGAGCTGCATGTGCCCAGACGTACAGTTTAAACGACCCATTACTCACCTAGCACGAAATTATTTCCCACTACCGAAAGAGCAGAAGCGAATACCCTTTACAATAGGCAAAGCTCGAGTGCTCGTAAGAGGTAGCCTTTGGCATGCTACAATCTAGATCGTACTCACCACTGGGCCAACTCAGCCATTACAACTCGGACATATATTCACAATGCCCAGAGTGCTCAGACGTGTGCTGTTCACTTGAACACATGCTCTGGCAATGTCCCACGTTACCTCGAAAACCTCTCATAAGTGAGTACGACGGAGAGGAGGCACTCAGGAGCCCCAATCTCAGAAGCCAACAAAAGGCAGTCCAGAGGGCCCAAAAACTGGCCGAACGCCACCACGTTCCCGCCCCGACTCGGGCATCACTGATACAGTAGTGGCTGCTGTGATGTCCCTCGTGGACACCCTGGTGGCTTAAACACCTTGAGACCATTTATTAAAAATCTTGACGGACTGTTCAGAGCAAATTTTGCAAACAATATATATATATATATATATATATATATATATATATATATATGAGATATAACAGACAGTAATGCCAAGGAATGTACAGGGGAAGTTATTAAAACCAATGGAATGTAAATAAGAAGAAAGAAAAGTGGATGAAAAAATTACCAACTGTGAGCAGGAATCGAACCTACGACCTTCGAATTACGCGTTCGATGCCTCATTAATATTGTGTTAAAACACGGAAAAACGAGCCCTTAGGTATACACTTCTTTCCCTTATTTCAATGAACGAGGGTCTCGTACTGGCAGACTTGGTGTGTTTAGGTTGTATAAGAGGGACAATTATTCAGCTGCCCGCTCATAATAAGCTCACGTGCTACGTTACGCCAAACATGCGCATAAGAGTGTTTTCACACTCGTTGTTTGGCTTATAGATGGCACTGACTGTCGCTCCTACTTCTAAATTCACAGATAAACCCAAAAAAAAGTGGATGGAGGGAGGGCCGCTGTGATAGCTCAGTGGTTAGAGCATCGAACGCGTAATTCGAAGGTCGTAGGTTCGATTCCTGCTCACAGTTGGTGATGTTTTCATCCACTTTTCTTTCTTCTTATTTACATTCCATTGGTTTTAATAACTTCCCCTGTACACTCCTTGGCATTACTGTCTGTTATATCTCATTAATATTGTGTTAAAACACGGAAAAACGAGCCCTTAGGTATACACTTCTTTTCCTTATATATATATATATATACATATATATATATATATATATATATACACGCATGATACTGAAATGAACAGTGCATACAATATTTTACATTGTGTACCAAATACTTTGACTGTTCATTCAAGCCAGAATCAAATCCCGATGGTAACTGCCAGTATCTTATCACGCGACCTTTGCATTAGCAGTCGACCATGAGACTTTTACCGCAGTTGCATTACTGAGCTTCTTTCAGAAAAATTCTGGTGTTGAAAGCATTATCGGCGTTGACGTCACTGATTATGGGCGAAAAATTTTAGTTGACGTGACCGAAAAAAGCAGAAAGATGCAAACCACAGAAGTTTCCATTCATATGAGAATCGAACCCATGCTCTCTGCTTCGCAAGTAGGTTCTCTACCATAAAACCACGGCATCGGTCTAAAATGCTTTGGAAAGAAACATTGCGTGAGTGTTGTATTTCTCCCGTAGGGGCTTCTGCACAGACAGGCGTATGGTGCTAGCGTCACCACGGACCCGAGCTAACGCGGGGGTTTCGACTTCCTTCTACGCCTAGCCGTGCGTCGCTGAGCCGTGTCCGGGGAAAGGCGGGTGCTGGGGGTTGAGCCGATGCCGGGTGATTGGACCTTTAAGGCCTCGCGGCAAAGGCAACACACCCCTGTGGACCTCCTTCACGTAGATGGCACCCCTGGGCTGACCCACGCAGGGGAAATCGGCAGTCGCTCTTTCCTATCTCTCTCCTCTTTCATCTTTGTCTTTATCTATTACTTTTTATCTATCCGGCCATCTTCTATCTTCCGTTTATTTTCGAATTTTCTGGCGCCTAGGGTTAACCTTGTGTAGTTACCGAACCTTGGGTAGTTATATCTGGTTATAGCGGCGATGTATGACTGGCGCCTTCAAGTTTTCTACCTTCTAGTGTCCCTGAGTTGGGCTCGGTGGTGGGTGGTCACATTTTCCGCCGAACATCAAATGCTTCATATGGCAAAATCTTCCTCTTTCTCAATGATCAATCCCTCAAAAAGGAACCGCACTGACAGGAGCTCCAAAGCGAACCGAAACCGATTGTGACCACTTCACGAGCTTTCTACTCATACACGTTTTTGCAGATAACGTCTCTGTTGCAGGACTGTCGGTTTTACTTTTAGATAGAGCCCATGCTAACCTAATAGGGAAAAGTACGATGCAAAGAAACTGTCATCCGGTGAACTTCTTGTTGAAGTAAGTGAAAAAGAGCACGCAAACACCCTTCTGAAACAGAAGCAGTTTGACTACTTGGACGTGTCCATCACCCCAACCGCAGTTTTAACACTGTTCGAAGCGCCATTTGACAACGTGGTCTGATGCGAGAAACCAAAACTGACGTCCTTGAAGGCTTTCCAAAGCAAGGAGTCAGATTACCATCAGGCGGAACAATGAAGAAGTGGTTCCACCCAATATAGTATTAACACTTAACCACACCATCCTGCCCGAATGTGTGAAAGCTGCGTTCCTCCACTGCAAAGTCCACCCTTACCTACCCAACCCTAGAAGGTACTACAAATGCCAGAAGTACGTACATAAGTTGAACCTGTCGCGAAAAACAAACACGTGCAAAATGTGGTGATCCTGAGCACTCAACCAAGAGCTGTTCTTCCACGCAAACAGAGTTCCCTAACTGTCACGGGCCGCACGCAGCGTACTCGCGGACACGTGAAATTTTCAAAAGGGAAAAGGAAGTTATACATATAAAAGTAACGAAAAACATCACATTCTCTGAAACCCGGAAGAAGGTCTCGCTCTTCTCCGGAAGATTGTACGCTGACGTAGAACGCTGGGGGGCTGGGCGGCGTCTAGTAACGGTGGGCACGCAAAACATCTTTGCTGATGCGTGCACATTTCGTCCCCCCCCCCCCCAAGCAGCCGCAGGCTGCACCAACGTTCGAAGTCCAGCAGGTCAACCTCCATCAGACTTCGAAGACTACAATGAAAATGCGAATCCCACAGGTCAACCTCCATGAGACCTCGGGACGACACAGACAATTGAGAGGGCTTCTGTTCCTCTTGAGAAACGCTCCTTAGCCTCCGAGTGTTCATGGGGGCAATGGATGTGACACCGGCGTTCTCAGCGTCTCCGATGCTGATGAAATCTCTCCTATTGAAGCGGAGCCCAATAGAATGCCTCAGAGGGAAAGACACCGTCCAGTTCAGGCACCTGACAAATGCGGCGAAGTCTGAATAACTCTTCTTCCTTTCTTCATTCTTAAAAATGACTGCCGAGAGTTTACGCCCCTGGAACTACCCAGATCTCCTGAAGAACCTGGACGACAATTATGAAATACTTGCACAACGCCAACCTGACATACTTTGCCTGCAGAAGACAGAACTAAACTCAACACACACTAAATTTCTAAGAAGATATGTGGTATACTGAAAAGACAGGCACCGAACTGCCCATTCATCCGGTGGTGTCGCTATCGTTGTGCAGAAAGCACTCCCGTCTCAAAACCTCACTCTGGTTACTGATTTATAGGTAGTGGCAATAGGAACCCTTATCTTTGGACCAAAGACAATTGTGTGCTCAATATATATCCCTCCACACTGTCACCTGTCTATTAAAGAGCTTGAAACACTCGTCGACCCACTCCTGCATCCATTCCTCCTGGTTGGAGATTTTAATGCGCAGAACCTCTATGGCAATGCAGAAAAACAAATTCTTGAGGCTCCCCAATCGAAAACTTCCTCTTGTCCTCCGGCGCTTATATAGTAAACAAAAAAAGAACCAACACACTTGAACGCAGCGTGGAATTCATACGCAGCAATAGATCTAGCTACCGGCTCTTCTTCACTCATGGCAACCACAGAGGGAGGTGTTATTCATAACCTCTACGCAAGTGATCATTTTGCTGTCATTCTAAAACACAGAGGAAGTACAAGTAAGACGACTACAACTGTATTCAGGTTTATAGAACGATATGCTGACTGGATAAAATTCCGAGAACATACAAAACTGTCGCGTTCCTCTATTGAAAACCTAGACATTGATGACTGTCAAGCATTGGTCGTACTTCATATCATATTTGCCGCAGAGCAATCAATCCCACAGATATCTGGCAAGACGCGAAACAATCGACCGCCTTGGTGGAATGCGAAGTGCGAAAAAGCTCGTGAGAACAAAACACAGCTTGGTTAAAATTTCGCAAGTACCCTGCAGCTGCCAAATTCATAAATTTCAACTGTGCAAAAGCATATGGTAGGCGTATCCGACGAGAATCAAAGCGGCAGAGCTGGCAGTTGTTTCTCTCGTCAGTTAACTCCTACACTGATACGTATAGTATAGGGTGTAAAACAAAGAGCACTTCAAAAGCAGAACACTCATCCGGTGCCTTTCGTCAGTACTGCTGGTGATACACTGGAACACCAGGCAGATGCCACAGGCCAACATTTTGAGTACATCTTCTGCTTAGCATATTATAAAGACTCCTTTAAACTACAGAACCTTGCTAAGGAGCATAAGCCCAGCCATATTAGAAGGTCATCTGCTGGAGGCTACAATACTTCGTTTACTATAGACGAATTGAAGGCAGCGCAAGCAACATGTGGCGACTCAGCAGCAGTCCCAGACAGGATTGCATATGGTATGCTGAAACACTTACATGAACACACGCTTGATGCCATTCTATTACTGTTCAACAATGTACGGTCCTCTGGGTGGCTACCCAAGACCTGGAAAGAGGCAGTTATTATACCCATCCCCTAAAAAGGAAAAGAAGCCACACTTGGTGCTCGTTACAGGCCTAACACCCTTACTAGCTGCTTGTGCAAGGTATTTGAAAAGATTGAAAACGACAGCCTTATGTATATTTTGAATATAATGACCTCCTTGGCCGGCGTCAACCAGCGTTCAGATCAGGCTGGTCGACAACTGACCAACTAGTAGCATTCGAATGCTGTGGCAGGTATGCTTTTATTTACAAACAACACTGCCTTTCTGTATTTTTAGAATCGGAGAAGGCTTATGACACGACATCGCATTATGGCATTCTCCATGACCTACAATCTCTTGAAGTGTCAGGAAACGTGCTCGATACAAATAAAAGCTGCCTCTTTGAACGTACGTTCGTGCTTCACGTTGGAAATGTCCTTTCAAAGCGGTTCACGCAGGAAAAACGTGTCTCCAAGATGGTGTTCTTTGTTGCACACTTTAATTGTTAAAATGAACTTTTTAGGCACTTTAATGCCTCAAAAAATTTCATGCTTTTTATGTGTAAATTACATTCAGATCAGCTACAAATCATGCAACCTAGCCATCTGCGAACATCAAATTCAGTTGGCAGTAAACAAACTCTCAAGATGGGCAGACGCAAATGGTTGAAAATATAACTCTCGCAAATTTATCTGCTTACAATTTTCTAAAATACGTGACCTGGGGCCCGTCGGAAACATTTTAATGAATGAACACACCAATACTACTAAGAAAGATCATAAATTTTTTTGTGCTGTAATGAATGGAATGCTCAGCTTTGTCCCACATATGAAGCATCTGCGATTGAAACGCTTGAAAGCCTTTAACTTGCTCAAGATTCTCTCGCATCGGTCATGGGGTACAGATCGTGATTGTCTATTAAATCTCCTCAGCAGTATAGCGCTCTAACGTATTGATTATGGCTTGGTTGTATCAGAATCAGCGTCGAGATTCACACTTAGGAAGCTTGACCCAATGCATCACCATGGGATTCTTCTGGCTAGTGGTGTTTTCCGAACTAGTTCAACAGCCACCCTGTATGTTCAGACAGACCGGTGGTCATTAGAACGATGATGGAAGTTCACAAGCATCAAGTATGTCACCAAGGTGCCTTCCTATGTCAACCACCTATCTCGCTAGCTATTGCAGGATACATCAAACACCCACGTCGGTTTGACGCGACCATCAGCTACGCCAACAAATTCCATCAGAGTGGCCTCCCACTTTAAAAATTTGCACATGCAAGTCTCCAATCTTCAACTAAGCTCCCACAAGGACTGTGTGACACCGTGGGAAACGCGGGCTATCAATTGTGACTTGTCATTCATAGAGGTAGGAAAGCATGCCCTCCTATTCGCAATTGATCAGCATTTTATTTACTTGCAGGCAAAATAGAGGTGTCCTGAGTACTTCACTGATGCTTCCAAGTCCCCGGCCGTCGCATGTGCTGCATATGGTCCGGCGTACTCTGAATCTGCAACATTAAACGAACATACCGACATATTTACTGCTGAGTGCTATGGAATACTTGTAGCTAGAAGGCACATCTTAAAGATGAAAAAACCAGCCTCCATTATATGCACAGATCTCCTCAGTGCAGTGACTGCGTTGTCTTCCGCAAAGATATAAAAGTCCGTTGACTAATGCCCTTTTAAGTTGCCACATGTCAGCCTACAGAATCAAGCTTAAAGTCACGCAATGCTGGATTCCGTGACACTGCAACATAGCTGGCAATGAGGTGGTGAACCGACTGGCGAAGTCCGCTGAACTCTGCCCATCAGTATACGTAGTCGTAATTTCGTATGAGGACTTGAGGTCGCTAACCCAAAACCGAATGTGTAGGCAATGCCAAGAGGATTGAAACGCAGCAATCAAAACAAAGTGCACTTAGTAAGCCAAGAATAGGAAGATATGCTCTTGAAAAACGTAACAGGAAACAAGAGGTTGCACTTTGCAGACTCAGAATCAGTCATACACATGTAACACACTCGCACCTTTTAAGCAACTCTCCGGCACCGCGTCGTGAAAAGTGTGATGTGCGATATGTCGTTCATGTTTTAATTATGTGACCGTCGTTTAAACCAGATAGACTGCGTCACTTGCCAAAGTTATGAAAATGCCGCCTCACCCTTTGTTTTTTCTTGGTAACGATCCCCTGTTTCCCACAAAAGTAGCCGATGTAGGCTTGCTACATTCCATTACATATTGTCGCTAATCACAGCCCTCTCTCAATCTTGAAGGAACCGCTGAGACTTCTTTACCAAATATCATCCAGCACGCACTCCTTGTGCTGACAAGGGCAGCTGCCGACACTGCGTGAAACTGTAAAGCCCATAGGTTCAGCCCCTTTTAATGTCATCACACAAAGTCATGACACTTGAGTTTAAGCCCTATGCACTACTCTTCTATTCTTGCCACGCTGAGTGTAACTTTTGATAATGAAACCGACTAAAACCCCTGTTTTCGGCGCTCTTTGGCCTTAGTTGCCCTTGCGCCACTAAAATCTACCGTCATCATCATCATCATCATCATCATCATCATCTTGTGTTTTGAACGAATTCAAGTAAATGAAAAAAGTTTCATTCGTGTAAGAATCCAGCCTCGGTTATCTGCGTCGCCAGCAGAATTTCCGCTACCGAGCTCCGGTATTGCTTGAAACAACTTAGGAAAAGAAAACACGATGCCACGTACTCAAAGAAGTCACTCTAACGCGTTCTACAATGCGAGGCAAGATCGTACGATTACGTCAAGCGCCAAAACCCGCGAATAGCAGTAAGGGGGTGTTTCAAAGACCCATTTATTACAAGTCACTCAGGCATACTCGGTCATCGTCATCTGCAAAAAAACTTTAATAGAAAGTTGAGACATGTAGGTTTTAATGTTACCGCACGAACATGTTTGCTCCGTTTGCTGATTCGCGAAAAGTAGAAATGTGCTTGTATATGGCCACATAACTATAGCTGCACTCAGCATTCGATTGAAGCTTGAAATGCTCGTATTACGCGCACAGTCGGTCATGTTCGTACGGCGTTTTTGAGGCATGTAGTGAGAGCCGATGCTTGGGTAGGAATTAAGAAGGCGATGGGGCCTGATTACGCTACGGCGTTCTAGTCTTGATTGCTAATGTCAAGTTTCCTCCATCTTCCGATCCTGAAATGAAGATTTACGCACAAAATACTTTGCATAAGTTTAATAGCGAGATAACTTGCTTGCAGAATATGTTAGGTGGTAAGGTGTATGGCAGCATAGGGCACCTGATGTGTCCGTAGGTAGATTTCACTGGCTTGCACTGGAGGCAGAATGCACAGAAGTGCATGAGCTGCCATGCACATCAATAGAGGTGTGCGATAAATGATGGAAGGTGGGAAGCGATATTCAGGCGTTCACCACTGTGGTGTGCTGCTCACAATAACTCTAAAAATTGTTATACCATAATGTAAGAAACAAACCTTAAACGCTTTTTAGAAACTATTTACCAAACTCAGCAAATAAAAACACCAGAAAATGTGATATACCAGTTAGCTTGTTTAGCTGCGAGCACAGCTTACCTGCTTCTTTGCTTGCTGCTAAAAAATAATGATAATAAAAGTGCTGTATTCAAATCGCTGGAGGCTTTTAGCTAGGCAAGGCTACACTATCTCATTTTAAAATGAAGCGAAGGTCACTACCCTCCAGCCTCATTTTTAGAACAAAGCTTCACTCATTTTCTCAATACACTTCAAATTACCCTTTTGGTAGGCATTAGGACATTACACCGCATTAAGCAATCAAATAACTGCTAATACGTTTGCAACATAGCCGTAATCAGTATACAGGGCACAGTCATGGTGTCCTGTTTACGTCCTGCGTTCAGGATATACCTTGTTGAAGGTTCTTGGTAGTGAATGGAGAGTCAACTAGCCCTTAAAAGTTACTTCATAATCTTAGAACGAAATAGAGAAATTTCAAATGTATTTACCACATCGCAGCACTAACCTATGGTACCAAATAATGGCTTGCTATGTCTTCAGGAAAGCCCGTTTACTTAAGAGCCAAAAAAGACTAGTTACTAGCTAGCTGTTTGTAATATGGTTGACGCATATTACGACGTGGCTCTGTCTTTTAACTGCGTCCCACCATCACACCTGTTGAACGCAGCTTCACGTTACACATGCCGCAATTACTTCACCGAGGCTCATAATGAAACGCATGTTTACTATATCGAATGGCAGTCAGTGTTCATTGTTGTGTGCGCAAAAAATTGTTTATGCCCTGCAGAGGTGGTCTAGTGGTTAAGGTACTCGGCGGCTGACCCCGAGGTTGCGGGATTGAATCCCGACTACGCCAGCTGCATTTTCGATGAAGTCGAAAACGCTGTAGGCCCGTGAGCTCAGATTTCGGCGCACGTTGAAGAATCCCAGCTTGTCGTACTTTTCGGAGCCTTCCACTACGGCAACTCTCATATTGATATGGTGGTTTGAGACGTTGAACCCACAGATCAGTAGCAAATATTTATTGTTGTTTTATTATTGTTTTCTTCATTATTATCACATATATAACCTAGATTTTGTCTAAGGAAACTTTGTATGATGAGGGAGTCACTTTTGTGTAACGATATGTCTGATTGTCTGCCTCAGGGCCTTATCCGGACGTACTACCAGAGCGACTATTCCCCACGTGGATCAAGTATGTCTCTCTGAACGCTCACCTCGCTTGGCGCGACCAGAAGACAACACGATATGATGAAAGCGCAGTCAACGCCTATTTTTCGCCCGGTGAACATGCTGTTTTCATACCGACAGCCATAATGCGCCGTCCGTTCTTGTACATGTACGGGCCAATAGGACTGAACTATGGTGCTCTTGGAACGGTAAGCACTTGCTTCTCTTTTTTCACCATTTTGGCAAGAATACACCTATGCAACAACACGGAATCGCGAAATCAAAACTGCCCCGCATATATTTCCGTATGTTGTTCTGACAAAACACAGGGTAAAGTAATTCGGACATGCTATAACCTAATATGTGAAGCCCTTAAACTCCAAGAAAAATAAGCACAATGCACCATGCTCTGAAACCAATATTTGCTAGAACTGACGTATTTCAACATTGCTTTTTTGACAAAATATTTTCTACAGAAATGCCCTTCCTAATTACATCTTTGATGGAGTAAATTTTTTTGACACATTAGAAAGCTTGTTGTTTTAGTGACCTTTTTTATTTTTATCACTGTACCTATATAGTAAGATATGTTTAGTCGCAAATACCTGTTTGATTGCTAGCTGTGGTTAGCCTAGTAATCCGGATAGCTCTGTTTATTTATATATTCATACTGCAATCCCTATTACAGAGATTTTAGCAGGGTGGTTACAGATATAATTTTCACAATGTTGGCACTCAAGATTGCATAAACCAAACAAACAAACAAAAAAATAGAACAGCATGATGTAAATAATCAGGTCAAATTTGCTGCAAACAACTCTAAGGACGGCTCCATCACTTGGTTATTAGTTAATTCATTCCACTGAGTTACTGTGCGAGGAAAAAAGGAATATTTGAAGCAGTTATTTTGGGACCGGAAAGGGGTTATTGTAAGTTGATGCCTTTGGCGGGTGGCGTACCCAGAAGAAAAGGAAATGATGTTGGAAACATCAAGCTTATAATGCCCTTTAATTATTTGGTAAAGAAATTGTAGTCGTAATAAACGATTTCTTTCGGTAACTGAAGGCTCATTGGCACGATGTAGGAGTTCAGTTATAGAGGTGCGTCCAAAGCTATTAAATATAAAGCGGACTGCCTTCTTCTGCACGTTTTCCAATTTAGTTACGTTAGCTTTAGTGAAGGGGTCCCAAACAGTCACTCTATATTCTAACACTGGGCGAATGATAGTCCTGTACGCTATCTTTCATGTTCTCTTAATTATCTTTCATGTTCTCTTTTTATTTTGTTTGACTTTGCACTCCCACGTGGGCTTGTTCTGGCGTGTAGTGGTGTGTTGTAAATAAATAATAAATAAAGAGTATAATTACGCATAACGCATGCTGTTGTTATTCGATATCGCTATATTGTCATCACTTTGCAGAATGTACACGTGAAAAATAGCAAGGTCTCTCGCTAAAGGTACCATATGTATATGAGAAGCACCGGGCGCTAACGATTACGCTGGTGGCAGCCATGCGCAAGAGAGGAACCTGAAGAGGCGCAAACAACACGGTGATGGGCTGGTGTTTCTTAACGAAACAATCTTGGATTGGATACAGAGACCCGCAGTTCACTTTAAGTTAACGCGCACGGTACAAAATTATTCGAATGACTTTCTTAGTCGGGCTGTATAAGGCGTCCGGTATTGTCCATGGCGCTGTCCGTGCGCCGGCAGTTATCTCTCTGCTCTCACTTCCTTTCCCATAGCAACAGCTGTAGGCACATGCTCTTAATTTCGTTCCTAGCAACCAGAACATGTGGTGCCAAAGAGTGTAAGAGCGGGTAGCTCCAGTGCTTCACCGCTATTTCTCTCCTTCGCTTTCTCTCTGCCCTGTGCCCCACCAACACCGACTAAATTCCACCGTCCACTTGCCCCTCACTTCCGATCGTTCGCTGGCCGCGCGCCTCTCGAGAGCTTCCGAAAATGTGTGCTCGAGACGCCGCTATGACACGCTAACGCCTAACCAAGAACGCTGGCGACGCACTCTCCCATCCACTCACTCCTCACTCTCGACCGTTCGCTGGCTGGGCGCATTTCAAGGAGATGGCAGAAGTCCGTGAAGGCGAATGTCTGAGGGCAACTGTACCCTCCCGGCGCAAGAAATGTATTTGCATTTTCTCACAATTTCATCCGGGGAAATGGAGGCATTTTTTTATATTTCAACAACACACAGGAGAAATCCCCACCGGCACTAGTTTGAAGGTAAAGATGCACTGCATATGTACATGGGGTGGCCAGTGAACAGTTGTGCAGCACAAGCAGTTGGTTTTTTTTATTGCAATCAAAAAACTCGCTAGCAGACGCTGCCTGCATCAGCGTTGCAAGACGAGATGGCGGGAGGAGACGAAAATGCAGATTGTGGAAGTGAACGCCACGGGGAAAATTCTTGGAGGAGAAAAGGGGTGGTAACTAGCGTAGGCTCGCACACGATGCTTGCGTCGGCATCGCGAGGCGACAAAGGGGCAGCGTAGTAGAGAAGAGAGGGTAGGGGATGGTTTTCGCAGTAGGAGTGGTCACGCCGCGCACTAGAGTGAGCCATAAATATTACTGTATATACACCAGAGGGAATTCTTGTGCTAGTTTCTATGCGAGCTGCAACGCACGGCGCCTTAGCGACCACCGGAGTAATGGGTAGTACATGGATATACATAAACTTCGCACTGTGTGTTCCGATTGCCTTCGGATGGCTTGAAGTTGTTTTTTACACGAAACAACAATCAGCAATAGTTTATCATTTACGCTTCCACACTTCAACTTTCCAGGCACATCGATTCTCTTCGGGTCACGAAATTCAAGACGGTTTGTTGTTTTGTTCGAAACAAAACCAAAATGCAAAAAAACAAAATCAAAAGTGCGCTCAAGGCCCGCAAGCACGAAGGCTAGGCAAATACGTGTACTACCCATCATCCACATGCTCGCTGAAGGATCTTAGCGTCAGAGTCCCCTACAGTTAATTTCAGGAAACTCTATCGATGAACTAGACCCGAAGATGCTTCGCAGCTAATATATTGTTACAGGAAAAAAGAGACGTCATATAGATGTATTTTAAACCGGCGGTAATAGCGTGACCAGTTCACCAGCAAGCGAGCGTCGACCACCCTTCGTCTTCGTCGTCAGGCACACACGCACGTCGCCCCTTTAAATCTCAGTTTTAATGCATGTAGCAATATTTTAAATAAGCGGTAGCATAAACACTAGATCTGTCTACCAGCAAAATTGATTTCAAGTAGATTCAGGGCGAACATAACCGCACGCTACCTCGCTTGAATAGGTAAGAAGTAATATGCTAAATTTCAGCCCACGTATGATACGTGTAACCTTAATAGACAATAGAGCAGAGTGGGTCAGGGAATAAACTGGGGTTAGGGTATCATAGTTAAAATAAATAAGAAATAAACATGGGTGAACCACGTAGCACGTAGGCAGGATAACTGGTCTTGAGGGTAACTTACTAGATTACCAGAGAAAGCAAACGCATCAAATGGGACGGAAAGTTAGGTCAGCTGATAAGATTAAAACGTTCGCAAGTATAACGTGGCAGCAGAAAGCACAAGGCTGATTTGATTGGTGAATCATAGGAGGGGCCTTTGGCCTGCAGTGGGAGTAGTCAGGCTGATGCTGATGACACATTTAGATATGTGCGTTTAACGTCCCAAAACCACCATATGTGAGACGCCGTGGCGGAAGACGCCGGGAATTCAGACCACCTGAAGTTCTTTAACGTGAACCTAAATCTGAGCACAGGTATTGCAGCACTTCCGCCTCCACCGAAAATTCAGCTGCCGCAGCCGGGATTCAATCCCGTGGCCTGCGGATCAGCAGCCGAGTACCATAGCCACTAGACTGCCGCAACGGGGCAGGCTCATGATGATGGGGATGATGTACTGCAACCCATCACGTAATCCTGCATGAGAGCGATAGCGCTTACGAAGATGCACCGTCAGTTTGAGGGATGCTTGATACATGAATTGTATTCAACGCTTTCAGTGGCATGAGCAAAGCAGCAAAATAATCCCAGTAGTGATAAATATTTCAATATTAAACGAAGCTTTCACGAGTTACAATTTAGGGTTAGGGTGGCATAGTTCGCGCAAAACCCGGTATCCACATGTTTACGAAAATGCGGTGTGTGAATATGGCCCTTATAGTGGATCGTTCTTCTATAAATTTTAGGCGCAGTTTTTCAATAGTTTAGGTTTTCTCAATCGCAGGCATGTCAGCGATCAGATATTTAAAATATGAAAACTGGATCATCTATTGTGGTTAATGGGTGCCTTAGGTTTATATAATTTTTTTGTCGTTTTGATAGTTCAACTTCATAGTTTGAGATGTAACGGCCTTTGTTTACTGTAGAACTGGTGCTTAGAAGCTTGGCGCTGCTAATCACACAGGTGTGAAGTCCTGAAACATCATAAAGCAGAGTATCTCTTCTTTTTTATTATCGTTTGTGCTCAGTGTCCGTTTCTTCGCACTCTCTCTTCGAACGTGGCGCCACCTGCCTTGCATTTGCATACAAGATGGCCTTGAGCGGAGAGAGCACTCGCATGCCATATAGCGTGCTAAGAGGATGCGCTCCAGACGTCTAACTATTCCTTCAACTATTTGAATCACTGTAACGTTTAGTCATAAGAGCTACTATGTAGTGCCGCATAAGGTATACATTATGTCTAAAGAATATTCAGAATGACGGTCACTGAAAGTAGGAGCTCCACTGCCAGTCACGAGGAAGCAGTTTTACTGACAGCTCAATGAAAGCAGGAGTTCGCGTGACATAATAAATTGCTGCTATTCCATGCATTTCATCGTTCCTGAGGCGAACACTGCGCAATAAATGCTGAACTAACTCAATAAAACACCTTTCACTTTCATGATATACCAATTACATTTATATATAGAACAACCGAGACTGTTTCTCTCTTCAAAAAAAACAACACTTCGTCTGTCCACTTTATGCATTTTAGTAGAACGGGAAGAAAGATATATCAATCATGCAATAAATGATGCAACTACACCGCAAATACTGGGTTGCCCGCATTCAAAAACATTGTTTTGAAATGCGCTTTAGTTATTGAAATTCATTTTCAGTGGTGTTTATTCGCATCACACTGTTCAGTTTGGCTCAAATAATCAGGGTGGCGAAGGAAACGTACCTGGAAAACTCGGCTGAAATTGGTGAATAGATAAACTTGGGATATCTCAAGATTACTCTAGCCCTTCGTACGCGTGAGGCTTTCGCATCATTCAATTTTATACAGGAATGTTAGATACCGGGATCTGCAAATAAGCCCTAAACAACGAGGCACATCTCCGCCCAAGCCACTTCACCTGCCCAAGCTCAACTTGGCTCTGGAGCGACTAATAATCGCTCTGCCGTATTCACTGATTTATTACGAGCTATCAAGGAGCTCAAGAAAATTCCCAGAAAGATGAAAATCTGCGAGGTGATTCATAGGATGAACCACAGTACAGCTACTTGCATCATGGTACATTAGATTCAAGGCCATGATGCAAACCCACACATTTCTTCCGACCAGCAGGTGCATTGCCCTCCAGATAGACCTTCCTGCTATTTTCCTTGCACCTTGGCCCCTAAACGCCCTCCATACCCGTAAAAACCTTCTCCAGCAGGACACACGTGCTCCTATTCCATCATGTGTCTTCTCTCTCCCTCCTCACTTTACTAGGGCGGAGATAATAGGCTTCGGGCAGGGTTGGCCCTCACACCGGCTGTTATATAATCATAGAACTGGTTGCATTCACCAGTTGGTGATATGCGTTCATATTGTACTATTTCAGTGATGCAACAGATGCATACCATCGTATATTGACATGTCATTGGTTATAGTCGGAACGCTTTCGTCACCTCCTTTATACAGGCCTTCGCTACAGTGACACAAACAGTTACAGCTGCTAAGTACATGATAGCACAATCCATAAGACACTAATTAACTTCATACACAAAACTGGCCTAATGGGGCAGATTCAATACACACAAACGCAAAAATATTATGCCCCCCCTGACACTATTGCCGTTAAATCAGAGGTTTTTCCTCAAAGCCGGTCAGCACTTATTTCAAGAGCCGTGGGTGAACGAGCTCGGCAAAAGTAATAGAATGCTGCGTGCACTTTTACCAAAAATTCAGAATTACAACTGCAGAAAACATCCTTCGGGTGAAGCCGATGGGTATAACCTTTAGTCGCTGTCGTACCGGCCGAGTCCACGGAGTGAAATTTCTATAACTTCCATTCCAATACAAATTATATGGGGGCATAAGGAACAGTTTTGATATTGCCGTCATATTCTGCATAAAGTCCAAGTTATTAAAAACCTTGCCATGCACATTTAAAAAAAACTTTCCCCCGTAGAGCTTTCCGAATGCTCCTGACAGGCGTGCGTACCGGTGAGTTAGATCATGCGGAGGACCTTGAGGAGTTACCGGAGATTGAGCTCTCTCACAGTGTTCAAACATTTTCTTTAACGATTGTGGATGTATGCGTTATGCTGATACAGAGAAGCAAATGGAGCGTACCTTCTTACCTGATGGGCCGACACCGCAAATCTGGCGCTGAAGCGACAAGCGGTATGAAGACCCCTTCACTTACTTTACCGGCAGTATTGTCTTTCTCTATTATTTTGAAGGTACGCCAAACAGTATATTTAACCATTTGTCTGCAAGAATCACTTCGTGGAACATTCCAATTTGCTGCTGTCACGTTAACTGCATTCGCCCTTGCAGCCAAACTGCGACCTTCATTACTATTATTTTTTTCTTTGATTGCAGGTTATAGGACATGAACTTATGCACGTATTTGACGTATTGCACGCAAGATATTATTACTGGCGGACGGAGAGCTTCAAAGAGGAATACACTAAACGGGCACTCTGCTTGCGAAAATCGCATAGATCGGTGGTAAGTAAATAAATTACTAATGTTTTTATAAATGACAGCAAGGGAAGATGGATACTTGCAATAAAATATCCATAAACAGAGGTTGTGTCGAGCCGAGATTTCAACAAGTGCAATTGTCTTCCTGAGAGCTATAACAGAACAGATTTCTTTAGCGTTAGCGTGTTTAGGCTTGTCTACGCAGATAAATTACTGATGAAGCATAGGCGCAAGGTTAATAATTTTACGAACGTTACATTGAATATTTAAACGAACATGGCACATAGTTCTTCTACCCTAGTTCACCACGCAAAACACCGAGCGAAATGGCAAACGTCAAGTTCGGCCAAAAAATTTTCAAGTGTGGCCTTACAATTTTCTCTACAAACAACGCATTCAACGAATACGAAAAGTGACTTTCGAAAGATGATCTTGAGTACAACTAAACAGAGTCGAAAGCCGAACAACTTATGAAGAACACGATGCCTTGAAAGACCTCTTAAGCAAAAGGGCATTGTCATGAAACTAGTGCACGAGCGTGCTAGTATAGTAATCGGTGCTCCAGAAAAATATAAAAACGAAGCCATAGGAATTTGTAACAACCCCCACTATATAAAATTACCCTGAAGTTCTACACAACAGTATATTATTAGCATACAACACTTTCTTAGAAATTTTTTAGCCAAGGAAATAATCAAACCTTCCGAGCACCGGCTCGTCATGCCTCTGAGCAAGCAAGCAGATCCATTTCGAATCTTTTCAAATATTCATAGGTTTCTATATACAAACTACTTACCGCGGAATTCCCAGAAATAGCTATATTATCCAACGAAAGTACATCCACTCGGTCGCTATCAAGACAGAGGCAGAATAAAAAGAGAAGCGCGGAGGTTACTCAGCGCTGAGCCCTATGTGCTAGCCTGGTTAAACCGACTCGTAACAGTTTCGCGTTTGATATCACAGACGCTGAATCAGGCCAATGACCTTGAGAGAACACAAACAAACGCTATTGTTTCGGGCAAAGCAGTACGATCGCCACTTCGACGCTCCTCTGTCAGACGGGACCGATTTGCGAAGTTCCTTCACAGAGTTTCTTCGAGAACCTATACGTGCCATCGTTTGTGATGAGCTACGGGAGCTGCTACCGAGTTCGCAACCACAAATTTCTTCACACACTGACGTAGTGCGGTATGACATACAAGAAGCTTTAGGAGCAGCCAATATAACCAAAACAAACAGGTGCCCAGCCCCTCTTTGCGCTGTGCCGGTGCTCCTCACATACGCCGCCGCACTGCAAAGTCCAGCAATGCCAAGAAGATGGCAACAACAAACCTACTCGCCGCCGCAACGCCTGCATAGCCACCCACCGTGAACTCGCCCACCACAGTCTACAAGTTCATCTGCGTAATGACAAACCACACTACGTAAGACTGATGTCTGGAAAAGCCCGGATTGACGACTACTTTGTTTTTCTTGTGGATAAGCCAGTCATCTCCTGCGGCACTGCTGTTATCACGAAATGGGCCTTCCCGGACACAGCATCAATCCCCAGCACTCCTGTTGGGCCAGCGGCCTCAAGAAATTGAGGCATACCTGCGGGAAACCAAAGGCGCTGTCACACGCCGCTTCCGGTCTCCGTCGCCCCGTCGTTACCGATCGCCATCACTGTACCAAGAGCATAGGCAAGCGCAAACACCGAGCCCCCGTAGGGGAAACCAAAGCTGGTGACGTCGTAAGGTGAACCTGATACGTTATAACGCGACGAAGAAATCGTCGAAGCAAACGCGCAGCTGCTTCTCGATCGTCAAGTTTCCGTTACACGTGGGTTCACGCAACAACATGAAGATAGAGCAACAGTAGTTATAAGTGATTTCAGCGAAGAACAAAATCACCTCAACAAAGGCACGACAGTGGCTTTCCTGGAGGATTTCACCGAGTTGAGCGATGCCTTTGCGTTCTCCGATTGGATCCAGAAATCGTTATCGGTGGTTGCTAATGATGCGAGCTACGACGTTAACACCAACGCAGACAAGAAGGACACAAATGACAGAAGTTCTATGTCCTTCTCGTGTCCTTCTTGTCTCTGTGTCATCGTTCTGCTCTAGCGCTATAACTATCGTCATGTTATACCAACTAGCCCAAGCTGCCACACCCAACCTGGCACTGGAAAAGCAAGTTCAGCTACGATGCCTTCTCTCGTAATATGCTGCGAGGACGTGCTGCAATAAGGACATAAGTTGAAGGAATGCTTCAGGACAACAACATTTAGCGCTCCAAGAGAGCGAGGTTTTTTTCGGCCATAGTGTTGGTAAAACAAAAAGATGGTACTTGACGCTTCTACAAACATTATCGGTTCTTAAACAGCATCACTAGAGAGGACGTCTACTCGCTCCCGAAAATTTACTCTGCACTAGACCGACTTAGTGGAACCAAGTACTTCTCATCAATGAACTTTAGGAGTGTTAAAATCTCCCATCAGCTGGTTTTCATTAGTCATCTGGCCACCATGTATTCTGAAATTCTTACCACTGTCCTTCTCATATCAATAAGCAGCACTTTTGAAAGCATTGACGATGGCGCGTGACGTTTCTTTCATCTCTCAGTAGTTTTTTTTTTAATATTTTGGTGCGAAAACCCGGGAAGTGAAGCCACCGTCAGTTGAGCATTACAAAAAGGCCATCAGGCATCGGCATTCCGACGTACTTTAGCGTTAAATCATCGATCCTTGGAGGTGCTACCACCTCGGACTTCACGGTTCTAACACCGAGACCTAACGCGCCACGCCCACGCTGCTGAAAGCAACGCAACAAAGAAGGCACGGTGGAGCGACATACGAAAAAACGAAGCGCTCTGAGAAGCCAAGCGATGAAATGGATATCCGCAGCAGAATCATCGCTATAGAAGCACAAGCAGACGAAGCGACACTATATAAATGTCCTGTCAGCAAGACTTCGCACCCTCCTAACACAGCTGAATGAGGTGGACGCTGCCATCAAGCCACTTGTGTCAGACGAAGAAGTCGACGAGAACTACGCACGTACAATCACGTACAACGACAGAATGGTAAACTGCGTCGCAAGGCTTAACCAACAAGCTGGAGCTCAACGAGCGAACGCCATGACAGCAGCGGAGGCGTCTCGGGCCACTCGCGACGGAAACCTAAGAGCCAACGGTTCAAACGTGAAGTTGCCGAAACTCGAGCTACAGCAATTCAGCGGCACCGCCACGGAGTGGCAGCCCTTCTAGGAGCAGTACCAGCAAGCCATACACGACAACGACGCTGTTTCTGACAGAGGGAAGTTTTTGTATTTGCCCTCGGCGCTTTTTGGGAGGGCAGCAGTGGCGGTGGCCAGTATACAAGTGACCACAGCCAACTATAATACGGTCATCGAGCTTATGAAGGAGCGTTTCGGATGCATGGATGTGCTTATTCAGGAGCATCTTTTGCAGTTGCCGCACCTGCCAACTGTACGAAGCAGGCACAAGGTAAGAGACCTACGTCACCTATATGACCACATGCAGCGAAATATAGCCGCCCCCACGACACTTGGAGTTCAGACCGACAGCTAAGGAGCAATGCTCGCCTCCGCACTTTTGCGAATGCTGCCAGGTGAACTAGTGGTAAAATATCACAAATATTGCTCTGCAGAGAAAAAAGAGGATAGCTTGTGCATTGCGAGTTTGCAGTGTTTTCTCAAAAACGAGTTGCATGGCCGGAAAAAGGCGCTGCAGGTTGGGCAGAGATAAGGCAAAGGCAGTAGTACAAAACCACGTTTTGATAACGAAAGGCCCGGAGCTTCTAGTGCGTCTGCAGCTTCACTTCTAACGGCTAGTGAATCGAAACAAAAACAGCCTTGTGCATTTTCTGCCGCTAGGAAGCATGTTACAAAGGAATGCCAGACACCGCTGTCACTCGAAGAAAAGGGGCACTCCTCAAAGCTGGCCGATGTTTCCGCTGTTCTATTAAAGGGCACACATCGCGAGATCGTGGCAACAAAGAGTACAGTGTAAAATATGCATTAAGAGGCACCTTACTCAAATGTGCAATCCTGCGCGGAAGCTTGCTGCTAACACAGCAACCGAATTGCACTCTGCGACAGGTAGCAAAGTTGACCAAACGACAACTGTACTGCTCAAGACAGCTCAGATATGAGCAAAGGGCACCCAGGGAAGACTGCTCACCCGTGAACTATTTGATGGCGGAAGCCCGAGAACATTTTTGACACAAGAACTGTCATGTCAGTTGAATATGGAAGTACTTGGTGAGGAAGACATAACCATATTTCCTTTTGGAGGAGTAGACAATGCCATAAAGAAATGGTACATGTGAGTACAGCTTCGGTCGAGGATTCAGTGTGACAGAAAAGAGCACTTCCTCGAGGCCTTGGAGATTTTGAGATGTGTTCGGACGAGCTTCTTGTGCCATAGAAGGTGATAAAAGAGTTCAAAATGAAAGTGGCTTGTCTGGCTGATGTTACCTTGCCGCCCGCAAAATTATAGCAAAATCGCATTGGTATATTGATTGGTGATTTTTATTGGAGTTCGTAATTGAAAATTTTGTTGAAGCGCACTAAAAGACGGACAGACAGAAGAGGCTAACAAGGTCAACGCTTGCTGTCCTTGTCACCCTCGTCAGCCTTACCCTTGTCATCCTCTTCTCTCCGTCCGTTTTTTAGTGCGCTTCAACAAAATTTTCAATTATGATGTAATCCAACTGGCCCAACTTGCCATCTTGCTACTATTGGAGTATAGTGACCGGCGAAGTGCACAAGCTTCAGGGGGGCCTAGTTGCAATAAACTCACTTTAGGTGGACACTTCAGGGAACAGTGCCGTACAGCAACACCAGTGCAATGGTAGAGGCCCTTAGAGCTGTTGTAGCGCAAAACAAACGCGCAATGCCGACTCAGCTCAAATCTTTCTGGGAGCTGAAAAGCATGGTTATTGTTGACCAAGTTCCACATAAACAGGAGCTCGAAGAAGTTGATAAGGCTTTCGAGTCCTTCATTAAGTTCACCAATAGAAAACACGATCGTGTCTTCCATTGGAAGAGCTACTTCCATTGGAAGGAAGAGCTACTTCGAAGTAGCTCTTCCTTGGAAACCCATGGATTTTCATCTTGCTGACAAAGAAGAATGTTCCGAAAAAATGTTTGGCCAGACTCACAATGAAGTTGTTGAAAGATGAGGCAATGCTGCTGAAGTACGACGAGGCCATGCGCCAGTACCTTGAACAAGGATTCGCCGAGCGGCTTCCGAAAAACGCAGTAAGCATAAAGAACAAATTGTATTACATGCCTCACTGAGCGGTGTTGCGCCCTGCTAGCCAGTCAACTAGCCTCCGAGTGGTCTTTGTTGCGTCGTCGAGCGAAACCAGGTGCGTGTCACTGAATGAAGCGTTGGATTCAGAACCAAACCTAAACCCCAGTATCTTAAAGCTCATGCTCAATTTCAGAATGCACCACATTGGACTCAGTGCAGATATTGAAAAGGCGTTTTTACAATTGTCACTGAGAAAGGTGAGAAAGGAAGATAAAGTTGCCGTACGCTTCCTCTGGTATGCAGGAGTACCCACTAGGAAAAAACCGAGTCCGCCACTTGAATTCTGAAGGATGACAAGAGTCCCGTTTGGATTGACAGTAGCCCATTTTTGCTTGCTGCCACAATACGTCACCATCTCGGCATGATGGACAGCTTTTCGGGCGCAGCACGAACACTGGCTGAGAGCTTCTACGTCGATGACCTCATCGCAGGTGCCGTCACGGAAGCAGCAGCAGAAGAATTCTATCAAGAATCACTGGGCGTAATGAAAGGGGCAAGCATGTTCCTTCGAAAGTGGAACTCAAATTCCAAAACGTTGCAGGAGATATTTCGGAATGAAGGAACTGGATGTCCCACGAACACAGTGCAGTTCCACACAAGCAGTACTGCATATGTGTTAGGACTTATGTGGGATAAAGAAGACGATTACCATGCCTTTTCTACAGAACCGATCTTAGACTTTCTTGACAGAAACTGCAACACCGAAAGATTTTTTCTTCAGGCCTCAGCGCGTATTTTTGATCCACTAGGTCTGCTTTCTCCAGTCACTGTGACTCCCAAACTGTTGTTCCAAAAACTCCGGAAGCTAGGTGTGGCTGAAAAACAACATTACCAGAAGAGGTGCAAGCGGTGGGTGTGCAATGGCACACTGCACTGCATCAATTAACGACGGAAACCATTCCAAGATGTTGTGTCAGTGCTGAAGGCGAAGAAATAGAGATTCTTGTGTTTACTGATGCAAGCCCCAAGGCATATGGAGCAGTTGCATACTTGCATATTTGTCTACTGGGCATTCACAATGCACATTTGATCTTGTCAAAATTGAGAGTAGCCCCACTAAAGAAGCTTTGCCTTCCAACACTTGAATTGATGGATATGCTAATGGGCACCCGACCAAAAGACTACCTGGACCGGTCATTTACACTACAAGTAAAAAAGTGGTTTGTGTGGACAGATTCAATCATAGCACTTCACTTGGTCCGAGGCTCTGTGACACCGTGGAAACCCTTCGTGGCTGATTGAGTGATGGAAATCGAGCGGCTCACAGATCCAGACCAATGGAACCACTGCACAGGTGCAGAAAATGCATCTGACCTCTTAACAAAATGAGTTTCGTCGGAAGTGCTCAAAATAACTATGGTTCGGTGGCATGGACCTTCATGACTCTTCCGGCCTTCTTCTGATTGGCCACGCAGTGAAACGATCTGTGAAGACATACCTGCGGAAGAAGAAAAAAAAGCCAGTGCGCGTTCACATTGTTGCGCAGTCGGTGAATAAACTCAGTCTTGCTTTCAAGCAGTTTAGTTCCTTGACTAAACTGATCAGAGTTGCCGCGTGGATGCAGCGATTTGTGCACAACTCCACGTGTCCTTTTGCGAAAGAGAAGAAAATGCGGACCACCGAACAAATAAACAAGGCTTAGATATGTCTTATAAGAGAGGTGCAACGTGAGGCTTTTCCCGAAGAACTTCAGTGCATTTCTTACTCAGCAAGAATACCGAAGGGCTCACCCTTACGTAATCTGAATGTATTCCTAGAGAGTCATGAAGTGTTGATAGTTGGGGGACGTCTCAAAAATGCCGAATTGACTTACGACACCTGGCATCCGATTCTGCTCCCTTGAAATCATCCTCATGTTGACCTATGACTTGTAGGAACGCACAGGCGTCTTTTACATGCAGGGCCTTTAGAAACGCTTACAGAACTAAGAGAACAATTCTGGATAATGAAGGGCCGGTAGTAGTTAATTGAACGCTGAAAAGATTCATCACCTGTGAACGTTTCAACTCAGAGCCGCCGCTAAAGAAGCGGCTCCTTTGCCTCCTGAGAAAGTAATGAAGGCACTGCCTTTAAAAGTTACTGGCATAGATTTGGCTGGCCAGCCTTACACAAACGATCAGGGCAAAAACAAGAAGTCTTACGTTCTCCTCTACATGTGTGGTCACAAGAGCGATACGCCTTGAGTTGGTAACAGACATGTCAATCGACAGCTTTCTCAAGACGTTCAGAAGATTCGTGGCAAGAAGAAAATGTCGAGTTGTTTTCTCATACAACACACAAACCTTTTAGCAAGCGTCACGTGACCTACGGAGGTTGTGGAAAACCATACGTGAGAAAGAACTCCAAAATTATTTTCCTCAGCATCGCAAGCAGTGGCTATTCATCGCCAAAAGAGCCCCATGGTGAGTCGGCTTTTGGGAGAGATGGGCACGATCTGTGAAGGCCTCTCTTAAGAAAGATTTTGGGAAATAGCTACTGCACATTCGAGGAACTTGCGACAATCCTCACTGAGGTTGAAGCAGTCATCAATGCTAGGCCTCTGACATATGTTTCTACAAAGGCCACTGAAGTGGAACCTCCCACCCCTTCTTATTTTCTTGTTGGCAAGCGCCTGACATCACTGCCCACATCGACGTGTCAAGACGCTGCGTCACAACTTAACAATATTGAAAAAAATTGCCCGCAGCTTCCCTCGGGGGAACACTGAGGAGGATGCGGAGCATATAAATGGTTAACGGGGTGTTAAAGTGCGACTTACTTGGGTCGATGGCTAAATTGGTTAACGTGGTTGTGAAATGGGGCGTTAAATTGCGACTTACTTGGGTCGATGGCTAAATTGGTTAACGTGGTTGTAGGAGGGGGTGTTAAATGAGTGAACACGTACACACGTATGCGAAAGGGCGGCGCTGGTCGAAGGGACGTCGATCATTGTGTTTGTGGATTCGTTGGAATTCATTTCACCGCGACCTTGGACGTCGACGCGCCGTACAAACCAACCGACGAGCGGCAACTGAGCGAGCGAGCGCCGACCTTGAGTATATATACAGCGTGACGGCGCATGCACTGTCAGCTGTTGAATGTTCTCGAAGCGCGACGCCACATGCGCGCCCACTGGAGAATCAGGAGAATTGTAGATGTCGAACGCGGTGTGTAGAGGAGGAAGGGTGTACAGATGGTGGAGGAGTGAAGCGCGCGCGGTGTGTAGAGGAGGAAGGGCGCACATATGGTGGAAGAGTGGGCGACGGCGCGACGGCGCATGCGCGCGCGTCAGCTGTCGAATGTTCGAGAAGCGGTGCGGACGGCGCAGACGGCGCACTACAAGGCGCGAATATAAGATGCTTCCGCATCTAAAATTGAAAATACCGACAAAGAATGACACATTATTTCTGGCTAAGATGGCAGAAAGAATACCTGAATAGTCCGCGTAGCGCTCGTTTCTACGTACCGACCCCGTCGAACGCCATCCAAGAGGGCACAGTGGTGTTTGTCTACGAGCATCTATGCCAGCCACCACTATGGAAGATAGAAGTGGTCGACAAGGTGGTAATTGAACTTGATGGGTGGATCAGGGCCTGTGTGGTGCGTCTACCAAGTAGGACTGTGCTTGCAAGACCAGTGCAACTTTTGTATCCTCTGGAATCTTTACGTGAAGGAGCTAAAGCTCATTGGGGATCGGGGGGGGGGGGGGCTACGTAAAAGTTTCGATGAGCTTGTTTTCAATAGTCCTCTGGCAACAACGTAATCTCTAACTCCTACCACTGTCTTTCTCATCGTAATAAACAGCAGGGTTTCGAAACCATCAACGATGGCGTGTGGCGCTTCTTTCGTCTCTCAATAGTTTTTATAAGAGTGACAACTGGCAGATCGAGATGAACGAGAGGAACTGTAAGAAAACTGCATTTATCACACCAGACTGGAATTATGAGTTCAAATTTAGGCCATTGGGCTTATGCTCTGCACTAGCCACGTTTCAGCGCGTCATGCACACAGTGCTTTCCAGCCGGAAAGAGCAATCATGCCTCGTTTATCTCGATGACGTTGTCGTTTTCGCATCTTCCTTTGGCGAGCATTTTCACAGGCTACGGACCGCGCTGGAGGTGATTAGAGCATTGGGACTGACTTCTAAGCCGGAGAAATGCCATTTCATCTATGAAGAGCTTTGCTTTTAAGGGCACGTATTTAGTTTCGAAGGCGTACACCCTTATCTTCAAAAGACGGCAGCCATCTAAAATTTACCAACGCCTCGCGACAAGAAAACTGTACGCAGATTCTTGGGCCTCTGCACGTATTACAGGCGCCTTGTACGAGATTGTTCATGCATCGCAGAACTTCTCGCCCACCTTACCAAAGCGCGTGAAAAGCCTGACGACGGCGTTCTTCGCAAAATTCAAAGGCTCTTCCAGCGGCCACCAATACAAGGCCACTAGGATCATCACATGGACACTGAGGTCCACGTGCCGTTCGAAAGCTCTCGTTGATTCTGCTCTGTACTGTTAGGATGACAACGATGCCTTTCTCGGCCATATCAATATCGACACCTTCGCACTAGATCAACGTGCCGATCTTTATCTATACGGCGCATTTTACTACATCGAAGACAAGACTGATTCGCCTGCAAACACGTTCCGGCACGCTCTTTCGTCGCTGTGTCTGAACAATAACATCCTTGTCAAGAAGAACTTCATGCTGTACAAAACAATAAACCCAGTCGTCGTTCCGATGACTCTGCGGCAATAGATTTTAAGAGCGTTTCACACGAGCCCACGGCAGGACACTTTGGATTCCCTCTAACACTGCAACAAATCCAAGAAAGATACAACTGGCCACGCCTGAAAGCGGACGTAGCACGCTACGTGAAAACTTGTCGCGATTGGCTACGTCAAAAAGCACCTCTTACAAAGCCCGCCGGCCTCCGGAAATCAAGAGACTCACCGTAGACGCTATTGCAGAAATCGGGGATGGATCTGCTTGGTCCCTTTCCAACGTCGACCACCAGAAAAAAATGGATAGTTGTAGCAACTGACTACGTAACACGCTACGCCGAAACAAGGGGATTACCTTCCGTCATTTCAATCGTGGTCGCTGGCTTCTTTGTGGAAGACATCGTTCTTAGATATCACCCGAGGTTCTTATCACCGACAGAGGTATGGCATTCGCGGCAGATCTCAAGCAGCAGATCCTACACCTTAGCCTCACTGTCCGTTGGCGCACGACAGCATACCACCCCCAGACAAACGGCCTCACGGATCGTTTGAACAAGACCCTTTTCGACATGCTTTGAGTTGACGACCAACAGACGACCTGGGACGAAATTCTCCCTTACGTCACATTCGTGCACAACACCGCAAGGCAGGAGACCACACAAATGACACCTTTCGAGCTTGTCTTCAGCCGCCCAGTCGCGGCCATGCTGGGTTTGATGTTGCCACACATTGACGATGGGAGAATTGATGCTGACGCCACGGTTTTCCTTTAACACGCCGAGTATGCTAACCTCCAACACGCATAAAAGAGCAGCAGCACACCGGCACCCTACTCTACAATATACGGTGATGTTACGACGAGTACGCACAGGGTGATCGCGTTATGTTATGGACATCAATCCGCCACCGTACGCTCTCTGAGAAGCTCCTGCGCTGGTATCTCCGGAACGCACAAGGTCCGAAAAATCACAGTTATTCACATTTATCGCGCATGAGTGAGTCACCACCGGAGAGAAAGTGTAATTGTGTACTGTTTGTTTCCTGTTCTTAACATTGTGAGTGTCACTTCCGTGTGGCAAGGTTTTGATACTGGCAGCCACTGACTAGGCTGTGATTTTATCAGCGTATTTCTTTTATGTGTGCGTAATTCACATGCTCTTTCAATAAGCCTGCACCCTTCGTTTTAGGAAAAGTTTCCATTCAAGCTCAGGTATAGCTACTGATGTATTTGGAGTGGTTTCGCTCGGGAATTCAGCAAGTTGGTCAACCAACACGTTTCCGTGTATCTCCCTATTCTCGGGCACCCAGCACAGAACGATATGCTTTTTTAGTGTATAGTACCTGCACAGGAGCGACTAAAACGAGACTAGGACAGGATTTGTGTCTTTTTTCAGAGTTTTGAGGGCTTTCGCGACGCTAAGGGCGCCGGTGAATATTACTTCACTTTGTTAATTTAGTTGTTTTATGTATTTCACGGCTGCCAGTATGAAATGAGCTTCTGCTGTGAAGATTCTGGTGTTAGGATGCAGAGTACGGACATCAGCAAAAGGAGGAGTGACCAAGCGTATTACACTGAGGAGTGAATCTTTGAGCCATCTGTAAGGTATTCAGGGCATGAGCATTCATTCTGAAGTTAGAGAAAATGTGTACGGATACACGCAATAGATACATGCCAAGTAACATCTACAAATGATGTAATGCAACTGTAAGCTTCCACTGCCATTGTGATGCATATGCAGCGGTAGCAGCCAAATAGTGCTTGTAGGGCACGCTCATTTCTTCCACCGGAGCCCCCACACAAAGCGCATCTTATGGCAGGGCGGTTGTTAACGAGGACATAACTGGATAAATAGGTGATGGTGGAGCGCAAAAAGTATTTGTTATTGTCGTTTTTTAACGAGGTGCCAAGAAGATAAATACAACCACTGGAGCTGGGGTGCCTATTTATTAGGGTCAACATAAAGGCTGTCTACCGGGCTAGTATGAAAAGCACCCGTAGCAAAGCTAATGTCGAGGTGGTCAACAGGGTTCAGCATCTTTAATGACGTTTGTGTCGTGAAATAAGACATCGCCCCTTAATCCAGGGGCGTATGTAAGCATCTATGTAAGCTTCTATGTATATTCATCAGACATTTTATTTGTTTTTACCCTAAGTAACGCGTGCCAACGCTTTCAGGATATTCATGGTTTTTAAGCACTTTTTATGAATTTGATGAGTAATATGAGTGTTACTTTGGTATTTAATATTAGGGCAAGAAATTTATGCTCGGGCTTTAGAGGCAGGCGTTGACCATGTAAGTAGATGTCGGGATTGAATGGAATGCCTCTCTTTCCGGGAAACAACACGCACGCGCTTCTTTCCGAATTCGCTCCATCTTGTTATCATTTCATCTACCTATTTGGAAACCTTGTTTAGGCAAGTTCTATCTGCAGATCACACATTGTTAGGCAGCATGATTTAAAACCAATCTGCATGACGTTGACATGCCTGAAGTAAAACAGATTGTGTGGAGGAGCATTGTCACAGAGAATTCATATTGAAGATAAAAAGTGCGCAACTCAGGACGCCACCCTGGTGCACCCCAGTTTCTTCGATAAAAGTTCCAGACAAAACACTGCCCCCTCAGACACAGAACGTGCATTTGAACAAGGGACTTCTGATTATGCCCAGCATGATGCCTCAAACACCTATTTTGACAAGTATCGCGCTACACCAAAGTGTCAAGTAGTGTCATAAACCTTTTCTACATCGATGAACAGTGAAAGAAAGTAGTGATTATCGAGAAAAGTGTCATAAATTTGCACCTCGACACGTGAGATATGATAAGTGATGGACCTAGACCTACCCTCTCCATATCTGTATTGGTATGGGTCCAGCATATTATTTGTTTTTATAAAATGCAGAAGCCGTTGGTCAATTATTTTTTTCCTAAATGTTTACACAAATAACCTATGATTGGGGATTAGCGTGTGACTGGTAATGGAAGATGGATCCTTTTCATGTCTAGTAACTTTCAATGTCAACTAATTTAACTAACAACAGTTTCTTTCTAAGAAGTCGGCACCTTGCCAGAAACCTAAACAGCAGAAACCCAAACAGAGAGCAGGTGTTTCCAAATTTTATTCGCGGTCGGAAACATATTTGTTGTTGTAGCTTAGCGATACATGTAGTTCAGCTAAAACGAAAGATTCATTGTGTGTTTTGTGGTTTGTGGAGTTGTTCTGAAGTTCCTGCTTATCTATTGTTGTTTTTGATCTATGGAGTGATATAGTATAATGCGACGAGCTGGAAACTTGCTCGAAGTGAACACCAGGGTAGTTCGCCCGGTCTTCCAAGCGGTCACCTTGAGTGTTTACGAAAGAGAGTAAATACGCAGGTTATTTTATTACATTTCTGATGCTGTTGCAGAACTTACCCTCTTTTGTATATTAAGTTATACTTTAAAAAATATATACCAACGTTCACTTCTTGTCTGTCGGCACTTGCTTCTGCTCTACAATTTGATGTTCCTAAAGTTTGTAAGGTTCTCAGCTGCCAGTCAGTCATGTAGCTAGCTCCATGCTTTGTTTTGTTTTTAGTGCATTTTAACACTCACCATTCTGCCAAAAGACACATAGTTTGCAAGAGAACCCAGCAGGATCTTCAAGGAGTTGACTGATTTTCTGGTGCTAAGTCTACATATATGCACACCAAAATGCATCGAAAGCATCCGAGGACTAACTGCATCGTTCTACCTTGAAAACCTCTAGTTCTATTTCAAACAAACTGGCACCTAGTTATGTAATAATGTTCGTTGTGTGATCTTTTTTCGCAGCTGTCGTTAAACAAACAGGAAGAGGAGTTGGTCGACGTGAAGGACTCTGAAAACATATGCGATCTTGTGGGAGCCGTGTTTGGGTATGCAGCCTACTCTTCATTGTCCCCAGAATTCAAGAGCGTGACACTTCCTGGCCTGAACATGTCATCAGACCAGCTTTTCTTCATCAGTCATTGTTTGACGTTTTGTGCTCAGCACAGCATACCAGCGGGACGCTACGCACAGTTCCGCTCAAGATGCATTGTGCCCTTCATGAACATGCCAGAGTTCTCCGATGCATTTGGCTGCAAGCCAGGAACACCAATGAACCCGCTAAACAAGTGCAAGTTTTGGTAATAAACAACGTAATTCAGTTTTACATTCGAGTCCGCGGTCAAATTTATTCGTGTGGTATTTCTTGAGTCAAATATCAAAAAAATGCAAGCCAGTCACGTGAATAGAAACGACCTCGAGTCTTCACGCAGGTTATAGCATATTATTTTGAAAAAATTGCTAGACTGCTAAAACTCACTACAAATGCCTACTTCACCGATCTCTTTTCATCGTTCAACAAACCAATTCTAACTGTGGTGCAAACAGCCACGTACGAGAAGGCAATAGGATTAGTACTTTGTATGTATTTCTTATCAGGGCAGTCAAAATAACTACCAATATGGACAGGATAGTTCTAATAGCGGAGTTTTAGAGACATCTGTACAGTAGTAGGGACAACCACGACCTTAATACTATAGGAACTAGCAGTAACCCAGATGACACCCCACCAGTAATGGTAGAAGAAGTCAGAACAACAGCCTTAGAGAGCATGCAAAGAGGCAAAGCTGCTGGTGAGGATCATGTAACATCAGATCTGCTGAAAAATGGAGCACAGATTGTGTTAAAAAACCAGCCACATTGTTTACGAGGTTTCTCCTGACGGGAAGAGTACCAGAGTCTTGGAAGAATGCTCACATCATCTTAATACATAAGAGAGGAGATGACAAGGACTTGAAGAAATGCAGGCCGATCAGCTTGCTTTTCATAGAACAAAAGCTATTTACAATAGTAATTGCTAACAGAGTTAAGAAAACATTAGAATTCTATCAACCAAAGGAACAAGGAGGATTTCGAACATGCTACTCAACAATCTACCACATTCATACTATCAATAAGGTAACATAGAAATGCTCATAATATAAACAACCACTATACATAGCCTTATCAGATTACGAGAAGGCGTTTGATTCAGTAAAAATATCAGCAGTCATGCAGACGCTGCGGAGTCAGGGCGTCAATGAAGCCTATATAAACATCCTGGAAGAAATCTACAGGGGATCAGCTGCTACCATAGTGCTTCATAAAGAAGGCAACAGAATACCGATCAAGAAGGGTGTGAGGCAGAGGAATACAAACTCCCCGAGGCTATTTACCATGTGCTTACAGGAGGTTTTCAGAGGCCTAGAATGAGAAAAGTTAGGAATAAGAGGTAATGGAGAGTACCTTAGTAACTTGCGCTTTGCCGTTGACATTGCATATGTGAGTAACTCAGGGACAAACTACAACTCCTGATCACGAAGTTAGACAAGAAGAGCAGAAAGGTGGCTCTTAAAATTAATCTGCAGAAAACGAAAGGGATGTACATCAATCTCAGAAGAGAGCAGCGCTTTGAAATAGGTAATAGTGCACTTCAAGTTGTAAAAGACTGTGTATACTTAGGGCAGATAATAACCGTTGAGCTGAACCACGAGATTGAAGTAACTAGAAGAATAGGCGTAGGGTGGAGCACACTTTACAAGCACTCTCAAATAATGACAGGTAGATTGCCATTATCCCTCAAGAAGAAGGTATATAACAGCTGTATCCTGCCGGTACTTAGCTACTGAGCAGAAACATGTAGACTTACAAAGAGGGTTAAGCTTAAGTTGAGGACGACGCAGCACGCAATGGAAAAAATAGTAGGTGTAGCCTCAAGAGACAAGAAGAGAGCAGAGTGGATTAGGGAAGAAATGGGAGTTAAGGATATAATTGTTGAAATCAAGAAGAGGAAATGGACATGGGCTGAGCATGTGCGCCTAGACAGGGAAATAGCTGGCCATTAAAGGCAACTGACTGGATTCCCAGAGAAGGCAAGAGGGGAAGACAGAAGGTGAGGTGAGCAGATCACATTAGGAAGTTCGCGGGTATAAATTGGCTGCCGCAAGCACAGGAACGAGTCAAGTGGCGGAACATGGGAGAGGCCTTTCTCCCGCAGTGCACGTAGTCAGTCTGATGATGATGATGAAGATGATCATGTATTTCTCAATATTTTATAGTCTCACGAACACATCTTGCCTTCGGCTCTTTTACCACTGCAATATTTATTTATTTATTTATTCCAATACGCTAAGCGCCCAAGGGCATAACAGTGGGGGGGGGGGGAGAATACAAAATTTCGCCACTGAATACAGATAATCACACTTCTACATCACACTAATAACGCAATTCATTGTCACCTACATAGCGGCACGTGGGAGTAGACAATACAAGGCAGCTTCACAGTACCGTTTCGTCCCTTCACATCCTCACGAGTACACTACTCTAGACCCTGAAGTAATCTTAAAAATACTTCAAGTGATGTAACCTCGCCTACTTCAGAAGGCAACCTATTCCATCATGCTATCGTCCTGTGAAAAATGACATTTTAAATGCGTTAGTGTCGCAGCTTATTTCGCTTATCTTATTGGCATGTTCTAGTCGCTGTGAAACGTAGTCCGGTTTGCAAAAGTATTGCGAAAGATCCTGACCTGTACGGCTATGAAATATGTCGTGAAAAAGTTTCAACCTCAGATATTCTCTTCGCTTGTCTAGAAGTTCCCAACCAAGCTTTTCTTTTGCTTTTGAAACACGGAAATTTCTGGTAAAATCACAGCAGACAAACCGAACAGCCATGTTTTGAATTCTTTCTAAAGTGGACACAGCACACGCCTTCCACGGATCCCACACAGCACAAGCGTAATTTAAGACAGGTCGAATATTAGTCATTTATATTTGATTCTTGGCATCAAGTGGTACCTTACTTGCGTTTCTGCGAAGAAAACCTAACACACGTCCTGCTTTATTTTTGACAAGATTGATGTGACGGCTTCAGGAAATGTCCGGTGTAAAATATACACCAAGATACATCTATATCTGTCGAGTAAAATATTAGTTTGTAATAACAAGTAAAAATTAAAGTATCACTGTTTGCTCTTGTTTTCTTCAATCGAACGAGGGATTTCGGTGTGATGACTGCATTCAAAGGCCCTAACTCGACTTGGTGGTAATGGTCTGCATTTCTACCCGCTACGCTGAACCTTGTTATGAATTATTGTTAATCAAGAGCATACGTGTCGAAGATACCAGTCGCATTGATGGTCCCTCATCGGACCCTACTAAGCTCCTTGTGCTGTTGAACACGTTAAACGAACAGTTACATAGAATTCCACTTGGCGAGGGGGCTCATATATAGCATTAAGTTGTGTGTGGCCTTGAACCCGTGGACGCTCAGATCAGCATAATTGGCTTCATGGTAGCGCTGCAAACACTTTGTATTGAAGATACCACCTTGCCACAAGCTTAAATATATAAATAATTAACACCAGCTCATTTCATGCGACGACCTTGTACAATATGTACGCTTTTTTAACCCATTAAACCACTTAACTCTAAAGTCGGCAAAATTGCATGTAAATTGAGACAAGATCTTTGTTGTCATTATAAACTTAAATTGTTATCTATAAATATTATCTATTATCCTCATAAATATGTTATTTTTTTAAAATAAAACAAACAGGCCAATATGAAGGAGTTACCTGTGCTGATATAGGCATTTGCGCTCGCTTGTAGATTGCCAGGTCAGTATCACTTACCAGGTACTTCTATCGTGTCGTAACATGCCGGGAGGCTTGAGCCACAGGCACGTAAATGTGAAATGTACACTCCAGAAGCGCGCTCAATCAATTTCAGTTTAGGTGCTTTTATAGGATTATCCTTAAACCCACACTTGATCGCTTCAATTTCATGCAGCGTCGTCATGTCATGATAATATATTTGAACATGTCAGTTACCTTCGTCGTCCATTCACGTCACGTAACACAAAAATTGGTATATGTGAAGCTAGTGAGACGACAGCGAGCGCACTGAGAGCGAAGCTTGTATTGCGATGTTTTACATGATACGCATGTCCGGTAATACCAAATTTGGGATATGTCAAGCTGTCGAAGTGGCTGCGAGCGCATCATGAGTGGTGTGGCATGGAGTCTTGTTGTTACATGACACGCATGTCATGATTATAATGTTTGAACGTGTTATTTACCTTCGCTGTTCGCTCACGTCACGTAATACCAAATTTTGGATAAGGGAAGTTAGCGAAACAGCCGAGAGTGCATCTTGAGCGTGGCATGTAGACATGTTAGTTACTTGACACGCATGTCATTATTTCTACGTTATGTTCTGTCCGTTGTCCTCATCATGCAGTGATGTGATACCATACAAGTTTTGCAACTTGTCATGTGAACAAAACAACTACAAGAGCAACAGGAACATGAAAAGTGATCATGGTATTCTTGACATACGTGTAATAATTTTCATGTTACGGCTAATCCCTTAGCCTGTCATACAGTCAGGTTATGCCATAGAAATTTTGGTATTGATACCTTTATCAAAACGGCCAGAAGAGCTAAATGTTGTGGGCGGTTAGGTATGTAGATAGATACGCTCAAAGTCACCGAAGTTCGCTAAAAAATGCTTTTCACTTACAAAATTCTTTTTTGGCCTGCGCGATCGAAACAAGAGCAGAGGAACTATCACTTCGTTTGGCAGAAAAAGAGGACACATTTTCGTGCGAAAAGATAACGGCGACAGAGCAATGAATATTTGTGACAAAAGTGATCTTGAAAAATTGGTGTTACGTCATGAGTGTTCGCATCGATTGATTGATTTATTTGTGCAGTTTAGCGTCCCAAAACCACCATATGAATATGAGAGACGCCGTAGTGGAGGGCTCCGAAGATTTCGACCACCCGGGGTTCTTTAACGTGCACCCAAATCGGAGCACACAGGCCTACAAAATTTCCGCCTCCATCAGAAATGCAGCCGCCGCAGCCGGGATTTGATCCCGTGACCTGCGGGTCAGCAGCCGAGTACCTTAGCCACTAGACGTGAGGGTTCGCATCGAGGTTAATAATTTGCTTTTCTTGAACTACCGCGGCCTCATGCTATATTGATGCTCAACCGTTCGTAGTACTGCGTTTACAGAAAAAAATCCGAATAACCTTTTCATAATTCTCCATTTAAATGCGCGTTGTATAAGAAATAGATCGAATAAACTGAAAGTGTTTTCAGTGTTTTTGCAGGAAATCAATGTTCTAGCGTTTGCGAAACCTGGTACAGCAGTAGCTGCGACGCACTATTACTCTGAAGATATAATTTTCAAGCATTAAACAGAGGTCAAAAGACTTGGTGTGGCCTTGTCCTTTACGTAAAGAAATATCTTGTGTTTAACGCTAATCTTGAGTTTTAAGTAATGTTTCCTAGGTGTTCATGAATCGTAGATCATTTGCAACAGGAGTAATTACCGACCGCCTTCTAAGTCACCGACTACTTTCTTTGAATTCTTCGATCCACTACTACATCATTTAGCACCGTCTCAAATACAAGTCATAATTTTCGGTTACTTTATTATAATCTTCTGCAAACCGGCCCGACACTCGTAGTAAAACCCAGGTTCTTTCTGTCGTTATAGAAACCAATTCTCACCACTGGGCGCCCGAGACGCACCACCCGAGGAGGTATAGCAAACTGGCAAAGGAAACGCACCACTGCTATTCCGATACCGGCGATTGACTTGCTGGTCGCTTGAATATGAAGCAGAAACGCTGGAGGAGGTCTAGTAGACTGAGAAAACTTTTATTTACAGAATGCACAACAGGTACATGAGAACAGACAACAAAATTACGAAAAAAAAGATACACCTTAGAAATGAACCGACTTCTGTAGGATGACTCTACGGGATTCGGCAGAGCTGATGGTGCCTAACACCAGAAGTTCGGCTCAGAACGCTTGGCAGAGATCCGGGGCATCTTCTTATTCTCTCGATGCCCCGCCCTTACATATTTCTCGGCGAATCATCACCTGTTTGTCCTCTGATAGGACAGTACACATGCATGGTCGATCGAAAACTCACCACAAGGACGTCACTTTTGTGCATGTTAAGGGCTCATGCCCCTCGCCCCAACTAACAAAACAATCAAAATGTAAATAAAACAGAACTACAAAAAGTCATAGAGGCGTTGGCAAGCTCCGCGGTAAACAATTATCTAGACAGAGTTACACGAACTGGAGTCTGTGGCCAAGGGACCACTTCCCTGTAACATGTTAACCTATTGACGACAGGACAATTGTTCACCCGTCCCCTGTGCGCTGTAAGAGGAACCGCTGGCTGCCCGCACGTGGTTTTGCTTACGAGCCGATCTGTCAGAATAAACGTGTAAGCCGTCGAAGACATTCCGATTCAACAATAGGCACCCCAGAGCCCGCCCGCATCCGTGAGCTACATCGCCGGTCCGGATCAAAAAGCTCCCGGCAATCACTGTGGTTTCGCAATGCCCACCCCCGATTTTGCCGGCGCGCAAACAGTACATAGCTGAGCCATACGCCGAACCACTGTAAGAAGTCACCGCGGTGCGCTGGGTCTTGGCAGATGCCCATTGATGCGTCGGATGCCAGTGCCGTGAGGCGATTAGAGGCCCGTCACAATGACGTTTATAATCCCACCTCTTTTGTTGTTCACGCGGTGGGTGGTTTAATTTTCCTGAGTTAACAGTAACTGCAAGCGCCCGACCGTCTCTGGCACTGCCGAACTATGCGGCGTACCATGCTGGCGCCCTGCTGTCTGCGCAGTCACGACAAATCCTGTCGGAAACGCTCCACCTGAGTGCCATTAAAGCAATGCTGCCTTGCGAAGGCGGACCGGCATCCCCAAGCCTATGGCACAAAAAAAACTAAAAACCGCAACAATCTCTAACCACGGTCTTACACTCGTCCAGCTTTTTAATATTGTAAGCTCAATTGGATTCACAAATGTTATTGATGTAGCCACTCGTATTACACCCTCTATTCAATGTTTGGTTTATTTATGTTTAACTATGTTAGATGACACTGTTACTACAAATGGCGTTATCAGTTGTGACCTCAGTGATAATTTTCCTTTATATTGTATGGTGCACTAATCATATGTAACATCGGAATAAACGCTGCATATACGGACTACTTCAGGAACGAAATTGGACTTTCCGACTCTGCAATTTGTGCCCAATGCAACGTTGTTGAAGACATCATGTCCTCTGTGAGTCTACGAAATACGCATCAGAGAGACAGTCGCTAAAGATTGCCTAAAAAATACAACAGGGCACAAACCTGGAGTTGAAAAATATTCTAGGCCCATGACAGAACAACTCCAGTGCGTTAGAGTCTACAAAAGCGCTGCTAACATTCTTAGGAGCCACAGGCTTGAATGAATCGTAAATATTGCAGTGCTTGTGAGTGACTTTATGTGTTATGTGATTGTTATGCGTGTATGTAACTGTATGTGTTGTGTTTTTACTGTTGTATATATCATTGTATCACCCGGCAACTGGAGTAGCTTGTCAGGTGAGAAACCAGGCAAACTTTTCCAGCTCCTCGTTAAACTAATTCTCTCTCTCTCTCTATCGGTTTCGACCCTTGAGCAGTCCACAACTGCAACACTTTTACAGGTCATAACCACCAATAAAATTAAAATGTTTTATAAGTTAGGGCCGGCAGTTAATTATAAAGCGCTAATAAAAGACAAAAATAAAAGTAATTGGTTATATGACACATTTTTGACAAGATAATTTAATTATATGATTAAGCGTTCCCCGTAACGTTAAAAATAATACTACGCAAATAAGATCGCAAAGTACATTTTGATCCTCGAAAAACGTCGTATACTCGAAAAGGCATTAAAAATGCATATCGATTTGCTCGCTCATATTGTCTCAGGTGACCATATTTATACCGGAAAGGATCTCGCCAATCAACTTGACTAATTCTTCCTCACGTTTGGCTCATTCAATTCGGATAGTAGTTTGATTAGTGCTGACTTGTATATTCAAAATTCTGCGCCTCGCACTTTGCTTCTGGATCCAACTTTGCCAGGTGAAATCTGCAAGATTATCCTTAGCTTAAAGAACAACTTTTCAGTAGGCGTAGACGGTATCAAGGGACGACCTAAAAAAAGCATTTTTTGATATCCTAAGTGTGGTAACATCTAATATAGCAAAGGGTATTTTGTTGACTGGGGTTTTTCCTGAAAAGATGAAAATTGCTTTAATAGCTGTATTGAAAAAACCTCCATTTGCGCGTTTATTAACTACCGGCCTATATCAGAACTCTCTTGTTCTTCGAAAATAATAGAGGATGTCATTCATTCAAGACTCGTAAAGTGTTTGCACAAGCACCACCTACTATCGCCTCATCCGTATGAGTTCCAAAAAGGTAAATCTGCTGAAAGCTCTTTAATTTAAATCAAGCAAAAAGTATTTTACAACGTGGAAAATCACATATATATTTTAAACATATTTTATACACCAAGGTGGCATTTATTTCGGCGAAACATGTTATCCTCTTTACTAAGCTGCCGAAGCATGAAATGCGTGGTAAGTGTCTGGCATAATAACAGTTACCTATCAGATCAAGGACAGTTAGTTCGTATTCAAGACACAGAGTCTGATTTACAATCTATTAGCTACGGTGTCCCCCAGTGATCAATTGTAGGTCTCTTATTGTTTTTTTATTTATGTTAATGACATAATTTCCACTCCACCAGCCCCAGATATAGTTCTTTAGGCAGATGATACGAGCGTGTTCTCTTCTTATGCTGACTTGGCTACACTCGTACCATCAGCAAACTCCTGGTTACATAACTTATCAGTCGTTTAAAATTGTATGTTCGTAAAATAAAGTTGATGGTGCGTCGCGCCATAAAAAAACCGGTCATATCCAATGATACTTTTACATTTAAATAAGAACAAATAGAGTGTGTTACACGCGAAAAACTTGAGTATTCAGTTTCAGGAAAATATTACATGGGAAAAGCACGTAGAGTTCATTACGCACAGTCTCTCACAAGCATTAGGTATGTTAAACAAATATCGTAACTTTTTGCCTACACTTCCTGAACGGCAGCTTTGTTTTCCTTGATATATTCTCGCCTTCAATATTGCATGCTTATTCAAAGGTTACAAATCAAAACAATTACAACACGTTAATCATTATGCAAAAAAAAACTTTCTGCTTTGCTCATAATTTGTCATACCACGAGCACGTAACTTCATTTTTTTGCAGATCGTATTCGCAGTATTTGTGCAGTGTACGCACTCGTAGACTCTCCGAACTCTTTATATTCAACAAACTGCCAATTTCTGAAAGTTTATTTCTACCTACACCAACAATTTCTCCAAAAGTCACTTCAGACATTGTGCATTCATGATGCCAAAAACCAGAGCAAATTAAGGTCTTCAGTTATCAAATTGGCAAATTCAATACCTTCTGAATACTCGCAAAGATGATCATATATTACTGCCCATCGCACACTGGTAACATTCAGTAAGCAACCCAGAATTTTTTTTTGTTAAGTGTGATGTTCACGAAGTGTCATATTCGCAATTCTTTAACGTCTCCTTATTCAGAGCTTCATTAATTCGTCTAATATGTACCTTCTTATTGGCTGTAATTATTGTCGTGTATTATCATTGCCGACGTTAGATCAGCATTTTAATAAAGAAATTGTTCAGTATAGTTTATGTATTATTCATGTTTAGGGTATATTAGTAGTTTTATGTTATACTCTCCCATATCTGCCTTCCATGTGTGTTGCTCATTTCTAGGTATCAATATTGTGTATTACGTACCACACGCATGTGATTGTGCTGTGAAGTGAATGCTTGTATGGTGCTGGAGGCCTAGTCAGGGGACGTTTCTTATGGGATAATTTTTTCTCACAAGCAGCATGACAAGCATGTATTGTTGCACAAACAAAACAAAAAAGGTGGCTTGCTGATCAAGACAAGAACACTTTCAAAGTCTTGTCGCTTCGTCGTCAAACCCTTTCCGCCAGACATGTCGCACATACCCGCTGGTGGGTATGCACCAAGGTGTTCGGGTATTCATGGCAGGTGATTGACAGCTTATATCTACCCAAAACGGCGCTGGCCCACACGAGTAATTTTAACGCGTGAGCGTTAAGAAAATGACAAAATAGGCAGCATAGATCCGACCAATACAAAGAATAGATGTCAGGGTGCCTGAAGAAATAGAACCGCGGCATTCTGCTTAGAAATCATGCATCTACCACAGAGCCACGCGAGGTTTCATAGCTTCTTTTCAAATAGACCCTAAAGTTTGGGCACTTCTCGTTACAGCGCTCGCTATCCAATTTATAAAGAGTACATATGCGCTCCAATTACACTGGCGTCATGTCGGGTTACTGCCATTTGTAGTTAGAAGCCATTCACTGAAGCTTGCTTATGTAGCAGCGTATAGGGGCTACCACCCTCGCGAGCACCACAGCTTCATAGCATCTTGCCACTTCTGGTGCTGCTAATACGCATGTTTCTGTTGGCATCGTTATGCAGCTGTCAACAGCTGCTTATATCAGGCATATGAGACTGTTTAACATATGGCTGTGCATGAATTTTACATATCCTTAGCGCCAGTTCGTAACGTTTTGTGCGATAAACAATTACGACATGGTCACATTTCATCCACATGTTTAGTATAACAGCGATTTCTATCGCATCAAGGACCTGCCGTTTTTTCTGTTTTCTTCTCTCTGTCAATCTATTTCTTTAGCATCATATCTCTATTTTTGTATGTTCTCTATTTCTTGTTTGTTCTTCACCCATCTTATTGCTTAAGCAGCTTTTCTTTGTTTTCTCTCATTCTTCCTCTTTTGGTGTTGCACTTTGCTTTTTTATTGCTTTTTTATGAACCTTTGTACGAACCTTTTTATGAGCATTTTTATGAACTTTTTCATCCTTTTATGAACCTTCGTATGTTCTTTCTCATCCTTTCTTGCCTATCTATTTCGCGACCTCTTTTTTTTCTTTCTTTAATGACTTCTGCCTGAAGACAATGGTGATTGGCGGAAACAGTCGTGGCAAGCTATTGGCCAACACCTTTCGAACTACCAGTAAGTTGGCTTCAAAGACCTCGTTTTACTTTCAATATGTTGTGTTACCTATCTTTCATTCGTTGTGTCAGTTTATTCTGTTGCTTCTTTGCGTATAGTCGTTGACTCACCCATCCAAGTCATTGCATCTGATGATGGACAAATTGCCTCAGCGGGAGAGCTAGAGCTGAGTGGACGGGCTCCTTGTGCGAATCAGAGGAGGAAGAAGTGAGTGAGAGTTCATGTTCGTGATAGTTTCTTGTGGAGTCTAAATTTGAGGTATTCACAAGCTTCGATGGCACCGGTGTAGAAATGTGGCTATACTTATTGAGTAACTCATCTTGAACAACCGGACAACGACTTAGTACCACTGAGTATTCTTGGGAGCGAAGCTCTTTCTAGCCAACGTTATCCCGCGTCATACGTAACCAGCAGTATCTCCCGAACAGTATAATTGTTGGCGCTATCTCATAGAACTACATCGAAACTGCCTTTGAGTGAGGATATTCTAGGTGGCACCGTACTGCAGCACTCCGAATGGCTACTGCGCGGGCTGTGCCTAGGTGCGCGGGGAACAAGTACCTCTCTAAGTTTCCTGGATCGTCACGGTGCGTATGTCGAATCGTTGGTGGGGAATGGACGAAGTGAAGCAGCGGACGTGGAGGGCAGCAGAAGCTCGTGCTCATCACTGTCTGGGTGCGCGGGGGACGGGTGCTTCACTGTCTCCAGGATTGTCGCCGTACGAGTCGGATCGTTAGTGGGGCATGGACGAAGCGGAGTGGTGGGTGCGGAGGGCTGCGTTGGTTCATGCTCGTCACGAGACAAACAAACAGACAGACAGACAAAAACAGACAGACACACCGAGAGGCAGACATACAGATGAACGTACGGACGGAAGCATGGACGGATGCTTTGCTCCACTAATCATCTATAACTGCGTGGATATGCTGTGAATTTTTAATTTACACCCGTTTATATGACATATATTTTCCTGTACGACCTGACTACTGACTCCCTCCGATAGAGGGTATCTGCCAGCACTGTAATAAAATCATAATCACAATCATGCGTTTGTTTCATCATCCAGCGAACACAGCACTGTTTGTCCTACACCGCTAGCTGGACAAGCTGCTTCATCTTGGACTCGGGGGGGCAGTTTTCCAGCGTTATCGGTCATCGGCTCTGTTCAGACACACTCCGTTCAGACACAAACGGTCAGACACACTCCACGGGAACATGGTAACGTTAATTGCTTTCTTACCAATTTAGATAGGTTAAATTTGACTAGACTAGAATCCCCGCAAACAGCGGCGTAAAGCAATGATTCGGAGTGGTTGTTCATTTTGTAAATTGTTCTCGTATGTATTGTGCTCTAATTCACAGCGTTATGAGCGTTCAATTCAATTCTCTAAAAGTTTGCGAGTGCGCCGCAAGCCGAATATTTGGAAACTGTTAATAATACGTCCTCTGACTAGCTTTTATTAGGTCCCCTAAGAGGTAAATTAGGAGCAATGAAACAAAGTATGAGTCAATCAGCGAAAATCTATAGCATACGAGCCCTTCATCTTCTCAAGTTGCTTATTCTTTCTTCTATGTGTTCGAGCTTCATTTTCGTCAACCGCGTTAGGTCTAACATAAGTGACGAGGGAATGCTGTTTCTCATTTGATACATATAAACATAAGAACGAAAAATCATCGTCGCCACTTCCTTGAAGCATGGCGCTTTATTAAGAAAGTCACACACGGTGGCCCAGTAGAACATGGGTGCGTCTCTGCTTGATGATCTTAGCATAATGTGCGTCAAAAGCTGCCGCTTTCTTATTGTCGAATGTACACTACCCTATGAAAGATACCATCGGGAATTTCATAAACGTGAGTATACGTAGTGAGACGTGATGATTGCAATCCAAAGATGTGACTGCATAGCCTGTTGCGGCACCACGGACGCTTACCAGTCGCCGGGACTGGGGTCTTTTCGTTCCAGGCTGTAGCATTTTAGGGCTAAGACACGCAGCACCCCATGAGGCCTCCGAATCTGAAGACGTATGCTACTTTTGTGTGACATCGACGTCAATCAAGTGCCCAGTATATGACACGGCACATATTCAGAAATAAAATATTGTGACGCAACACAAACTTGGCACACAGTGAGCCCCACCTTTCTTTCTATTACTGAGGTACAACTAATTATAGGTAGAACTATCATTATATCTGTGACTCAACAATCACCATACGTAACTATCTAAAAAGTTCACTCCCCGATATTTTAAACGATGTAGCATTTGTTTGTTCATAATTCCCGATTCCATCAAAATTCTCCCGAAATTCTATATATTATACTTGAATAATACTAGCCGCCAACGAAAAACAAGCAATGCTCCAAATAAGGTCACTTCAGGAAACCGTTTTGCAATTTATTGTGTCGGCATGCATCTCAGTGAGAACCAAAATGATGATTACCTGAAGTTTGTAATTTTATTGTGAAATCTATAAATCACGACAGCCTGACGATGTTTTAGGTACAAAATATAGCTTTGGAAAATCAAGCGCACATTAAGCAAATGTACACACCTAGAGCAAGCTGATACTATCAAAAGTGCGAAAATAGAGCGTTACAAAGAATTTCGCGAAGTGCGCGTCACATAAAATTTTCAGTAATAACATTGTGCTTAGAAAACCTCACACAATTTGATTTGTAAATAATGAAAGCAACCTAATAATGGCACGAGGAACCATAGATGAGTGATTGATAGGTGGGGCTTAACGTCCCAAAATTACCATATGATTATGAGAGACGCCGTAGTGGAGGGCTCCGGAAATTTCGACCACCTGGGATTCTTTACTGTGCACTCGAATCTGAGTCCACGGGCCTGCAACATTTCCGCCTCCATCGGAAATGCAGCCGCTGCAGCCGGGATTCGAACCCGCGACCTGCGGGTCAGCAGCCGAGTACCTTAGCCACTAGACCACCGCGGTGTGGCGAGAAAGCATACTTCAAGAAAAGAAATTTTCCTACAAACAACACTTGCATGATAATCTGACAAATTCTTCGTGACACTCACATGACAAAAGAAAAAGGATTCTCGAAATATTTTTGCAATCGAAGCTTTTCAATGAAAAAAAATCAAAACAATTTTTTCAAGTAATTTTTATATGGTCGCCAAAATGTCTGGCATGTTTAACAGAAAATGACCAAGAGGTTTTTGTCTGCAAGCGCTATTTGCCATTTTTCAGCCAGCATGCATATTATTTTTAGGAGATCATTTGCTCTAAGTCATTGTTGAGGTCACAGATCCTGTGACATATTCATGAAGGACCACTCAAGATTTTGAGATCGTTCTCTGTGATGGTATTGCAAGGCCATGCTCTGAATGCTTCTGTTGTGTGCCGCGCAATGAAAAAAAAAAGCCACGGATAAGCACAATGATATAATCGCTTATTTACTATTAGGTAGAAAATTAGCGAAGAATGTATTCTCTTGATGTACTGGCATCGCCATGGGTGCTTCGCTATAGTCCATAAATTATTGCTTTGCGCTAAAATCATTGCGTGTTACGCCACCACACACAGCTACGACATTTATAATAATCAAAATTACAAGTATGCGCAGAGTGCTCATTTACACACAGAACAAACAGACTATTCCTTATGAAAATGACTGTTGATTTTCTGTTGTCGGACTGTGATCGAATGATTGACTCTATTGATCATCAATGGTTCCGCAATACTCATGTACTTGTTTTGATACTTTGTCGACAATATTTCTGTCGAGTATTTTCAATAAGAATGTTATTGACTCAATTCCAGTGAAATAACATTGTGGAAGTATTTCGTAAATAATATTTTTGTTGAACACTTTGCAATGAAAATTTAATTGTCTCATTTATAATAAAAAACCATGGACGAAATATTTCGTAAACAATATTTCTGTTGAACACTTTGCAATAAAGTTTATATTGTGTCATTTCTTTCAAAAAACCGTGGCCGAAATATTTTGTAATCAATATTTCATAAGAAAAAATGGATACGCGTGCCTGCTCAAGTTCTCCAGTGCGCGCGCGTGAAGGAAGGGAAAAATAAAAATAAAACAGAGTCGAGAACCGCGACAGCTGTGAAGTTGTGTGTTCGCGGTGCGGCCGCTCTATAGCGCATGCGTGACAGTACTGAAACACTGGTCTATATGTAGATACTCATGTTCTACAAAGCAAATTGAACGGATGATTTTAGGAAAGCATGCCAAGAAATAAACAAAGAGAAGGCAGCGAGACAGAGAAAGATCAAAATTGAAAATCAGTTGGTTGATGTTTGATTAGTGGTTGCGTAATTTGATGATGAACTTGAACATGAAGTATAAAGAAGTCAGGTGCAAAAGTCAGCAGGAAAACTTGTGTCACCAACATATGCTCACTCTGTTGAATAATAAATACAGTTCTCGTATTCCAGCATGAATTTGTAACAGGGAACCATGACCAAGACAACCAGTGTACTGCTGTGGAGATAATGTACCAGCTATAAAAATCCCAATTTTTTAAAGAGCAGCATGCAGTAACAATAAAGATTTCGAAGTTCGCTCTGCACCATTTCTTGACCCCACCTGCACGCGGACGTTCACGAAAGAGATGTGCAGAAGCATTATTTTTTGAAGGGAGACCGACCTGTCCACCGCTAACTTCTGTACGTCATCGTTGAGCTTGGTGTGCATTTCGGCATTCACTTTAACAGCAGTGTGATGCTGAATAAAGGTCAGAGTAGCCACTTCCCTTAAAAAAGATCAGTTAAAGACAGAAAATGAGTAAAACTACTCAACGCGAAACAATGCACATAAATTCTAATTCTGGAAATAAGCAGTCTTCAAAATCCTAAAAAGGTGCTGCTGCCCCATCGTGTAGCTCGCGGCAGTTCGCGCATACGAAATTCAAATATTATAGAAATCACGCTAGAATACCCATGCAACGTTTACGTGCGAAAGCGCATCGTCTTCAAACAGCTAAGAATAGGCTGCTCTCACTGACACGCGTGTACCTCGCGACACAAATAGGCGAAATTGCTTACAACGCACGCACGTGCGAGAAACATGCGTAGGCTTCGACAACAAGACACAAAGTCGTCGCGCTGGCTTCCGCGAATTTGGGAGAGTGAACCACCCGCGATTCACGGGGAAGCACTAAAACGACGCACGAACAGACGTTGATCGTCGTTGTCAAACGGAGCACCACGAACTGCATTCGGAGGCGAAAGCGCTAACCGTTGTTGTCTCGAGTTCATGACGCCCTAAAAACCATTCGCTGATCAAATGCATGTGCAAACAAATGCATAAGCACAAATGATGTTCTAAGTTTCGCCAACGATTTGCAAAAAGTCATTTGGTAGATATATATCCCGCAAAAATACGCGCCTGCAAGCCGTACTGTGTTGTGCAATTGATAAGACGTCTGCTTGACGTGCATGAGGTCCCAAGTTTGATTCAACTGCTGGGATGGTCTGCAGATATTCGTGATAGTAATAATAATGGTTTTCTAATTACCTGTCGTCATATTATCTACCGCATCAATGACGAAAATCCACTGTCGAGTGCGAAATAAAAAGTTTTTTTTTCTCATTGGTAATTCATTTGAAAGTCAAGGGCCAATTTTCATTGCTTGTCAGCAATTGCCTTTGTGATATTTCAATTGATCCTCAACGTATTTGTCATCGCCATTTCATTTTCTCTCAATGATATATCTATATTGAGTTCATTGCTGGCTATCAATTGAAAGTCCGGAGCCAATTTTCAATACTGGTCAAGAATTTCCTCAATTGTATTTCAACGGAATCGTCGTGTATTTTCGATCCCATCTGTTGTCAGTACTAAATAAGTTCGCTTTGTTTTTTCAATAAGAATTTTTCTAAGAGATGTTAACTGAAAGTCTTGAAAGTGCCCCGTTCCTAATAAATTGTATTATAGATGCGTCCCCACCAAACATTCTGCGCGTGGATACTGCCATCTGCTGAGAAAATGTGGACTTCTGGGCGCATAATTATCACATTTACTAAAACCGTAGCGCCGTGAAGCCGTCCATGTCTACTACAACGTCGCATCGCTAACTGTGCTTTGCAAAAATTACGTCTTTTTAACGTCCTCGTGCAAGCCTCCGCAGGATGATGAATGGGAATGTCTTCATTTAAAGAAATTGTGAACCTTATTCCCCGCTGAACTACTGAGACTCAGCGCAACTGATCTCCGATAAATACTGGGGGTGGTTATGCATTACGTTCATTCCTGTTTGTTTTCTAAGAAAGAAAGAAAAACAATTTCAATCCAAATAAAAAGAGCATTTCACTGGAATATTTTGAAGTAGTACTATGATTCACTTCTGTATTTTTGCGTTGGTAGTGACAACACTTCGACGTCAAGCGAAAAAAATCGCGTTTTACTTTGTTGATCCAGTTGTCAGACATGATCTAACTTTGCACATTATCCACCATACATTTTCTTGTAATAAACGGTGCTTACATAGTTCCCCCAAAAGAAATCTTGTGAGAAGGAAAATGTAGTCTCAATGCGAGAAAATTATTTTACCATTGCAACAGCAATGACGTTTCATGTCAGAATAGCACACGCATATGTACTTAACGCTTAGGTAATTACTAAAGTGGAAAATAGTTATAATTAACGATATCGTGCAATATGCGTGACTACTTTTGCACATTTCATTACGTTATAAACAGTACCAATGATGCTCCTCTTTTCTTATTTCATGGAACTTTTGAGGTAGTATTTACGACACGCACTGGCATTGCAAAAGGGGTGCAGGAAGTACTCTGAGGAGACTCTGGCTGGTGTCTACACCCCTCTACATTAATTATGCTTGACCCACTCCCGATAATCACTTTTCTCGCCTCCCCCCATTTCCGATGTCGCTCAAAGTGATTTTTGTTTGCAAAGCAGGTCCGAAGCACCTTCACGTAGCTCCTCAATATCGTGTACGGGGCGTTCCACCAATATCATTTAATGCGATGGCTCATTTTGAACTTTGAACTTTGAACTTTGTTTTCTAACATAAAACGATGGGGGTGCCCTTAGGCTAAAAGCTGTCAAGAACAGCTTGAAGATATCTGAGGGACCTTACAGGCAGCAGCGAATAAATAGTCACATGACAAAAGCAATTATAATAAATTGATTACGAGCATAGCTGAGAATACTAAGCCGGAAAAAAATGAAACATACAATAAAAACAACAAATACAGGTCAATGTACGCCACATACATGAAGATACACAATCAAAAGAAAAAATTGAAAACCATATTAAAAAATTATTACACGTTCAGGAAATGTACACATATGTCACTCCGAATTACATAAAAAATAGCACAATGCAAAAACAATAGTGTAGTGACATAAATGAGCTTATGTTATATTGGCTTGAGAGTCATTCGCAAGAAAAAATCTTGTTTCTTCTATACACTTAGGTAATAGAACATCAAAGCTTATTTGGGAAGACACGATTTAATAAGGCGGGTAGCTGATAAGTTAGCGTCCACGTTTCGTACGTTGGGTGCGTTCTTTGTATTTATATCTTTTTTGCGTAGTGAATACCGTCCAAGTTTTTTATGTGTCTCATTTCACAAATTATGGTTATGTCCGTGCACGATAAGTTTGTATCAATGTAACTTACTCGCTTTTGAGCAAATTTCGGCTAATTAATGAAGGATTGGTTGGTAAGTCTTTTGGTTCACCGTAGTACTTCTCAAATGGCCTGAGCACTTTCTTTTCCATTGTCTTCACTTTATTGATATTCGTAGTCATTTCGATGCCTCAAAATAGTGTACAGTTGGACAAGCGGGAATAGGAATAAGCATAATATATCACGTTCTTAATTGACAACGCAAATAAATCTAATAATTTGAATAACAAACCAACCGTCTGTATATTAATATTACTGTACTACTTTTTTGAAATGAATAATAAACTGAAACTGAAACTGAAACCGCTCACCTATTTCTGAGATAAGTTTGTTTACGTATGTTTTCCAGGACGTACTTTCTTAAAACCACAAACGTAAAACTTTTTTGACAATGTAGACATTCTAATAGTGTGTCCTTAAATTTTAACTTAATTTCACTGACACATGGTTTGTTGGCCGGCTTGAATAAGACGTAGTTAGATTTTTCTTTGATGTTTAGGGATAATTTCTTTGCCTGAAGCCAGCCTTCCAGCAGGATGAAATGTTCATTTATAATTTTATGAAGACAAAGAAAGGTATTCGCGAAAAAAATATTCGCAACATCTGCATACAATACCATCTTTGAAAGTTACGAGTGTCCAATAGGTCGGCTGCATAAATTATAAAGAATAATTGCCCAAGAATTGACCCCCGTGGCACTCCTTGTTCTGTTGTGGTTTGTATTTTTACGCACTGCTTCCGGCAAGAAAAATACTTCTTGAAATGGCTAAGGTGACGCTCGAATACCACAATCACTATGTTTCAATAACAAGACGTCGTGATTAACGCAGTCAGTTGCTTTTCTTAGATCAACGAAAGAGCCTATGCTGTAAAATTTCATTTTATTATTGAACAGTATTTCTTCCTTGACTTGTACTAGGGCTTGCTCAGTGGTTTTACTTTTCTGGAAACCATACTGCGCGTCATTTATTGCGTGGTACTTACTTAGAAAATTAACAAGACGTGTGTATTACCATTTTCAAATACTTTAGATAACACAGGCTCCACCTAACTCGGCCTATAATTAGATATGCCACCAACGGAACCTCCCTTGTATACTAGACATATGCGAGCAACTTTTAAATCTAAGGGAAAGATTTCAGTTTCAAGCATTCTAATAATAATATGTGCTAATAGTAAATATATAAAAACCGCTACTAATTTTGGGTAGGGTACCTAAATAATCAATTCCCGTTGAAACAATATTTCTAATATTTCTCAATAGTTTTCCACTTCTTGTAGAAATAAATTTCACTTGTCAAAAATCACCAATGTTAGTGGGTGATTCTAAAACAATACATTGTTCAATGGATGAATAGCCACAATTCTTTGCTTACCAAAATGTTATTTATGTCAGGTTGTACATGTCATACTCGTCATTCGCTAGATATTAGGTTGTCTTTCAGTCTGCCATTGATATGGCGAGTATGTTGGTAGTACGTTACATTTATGTAACGCTAGCAAACGGTCAACCATCCCACGAGGTAAAAATTTTAAAGTGCTGACTGACAAGGCATGTACTTTTTCAATTTTACTAAGTTATATTGTACCTATTTTTTGCATGGAAGCATCTGATTGGAATTAATAATTTAAACATATAATCCTGCCTTACTCTCAAGAGAACAAAACGTCAGCGCATTAGGGATAAAACAGAGGCAACTATTTATGTGCTTACTTCCATGTCCGCGTTGCTCGCCTGCTTTTTATCGAAAGCAATCTATCATCTTGTTTTTTTTTCACGATGTAAACTTTCAAACTTTAATACCAGTTTCTTGAATTCACAGGCGCAGTAACGTTGTTCACAGCATACTAATCAGCTGTTGTTGTCACTGCAGTTATAATGCAGCGGTCGCAGGAAGAAGTCTTTTATAAACTCCAATTTTCAGAAGATGGTGCCAAGAAAAGCCACGAGCCTGATCAAATCAAGCTATCCTTCATCGTCTTGATTTCTGTGGGTCTGGGCCTGTGTTTCAGCACCATGCTCTTTGTAATCTTTTCCAGACAATCAGCAGAGACCTACTCCGCTATGGTGAGTACTCTGAGAGCACGCAATATTCATAAATACAAGGAGTTTTTGGCCCACATCATCGGGTGAATTTAAGGCGTTTTAGTGTACAAATAAAGAATGTCTCCACTGGTCTGCAGCACCGTACTGGCAATGTTAACATAGCATTTTTCTCTTGCTATTTTATTCTCTCCCTCACTCTGCCCTTATTCTCTCACCCCTCACAGCTACTGCATCCAACGCCAGTTGAATCGGCACGCATGTTTCAGTAGCGACGCAACAGATGAAGGGTTTGAAGGCAATGATAAATGTTTTAGGGGCGAAGCTCCTCCTAGTCTAATCTTGTCCAGTGTCAAGCGTAACCGAGAGCAGAAGAGACGAGAAAAAAAAGAAGGCAGTATCTATCGAACAGTATAATAGACGGCGCTGTATCACAGAAGTACTTACAAAGTGCAGTTGAGTGAGGATATTTGATAGGCTATGGCACTGTATCGCTACTCTGGTATTGCCTGTTGCACGGGTGTGCCTGGGAGCACGAGGAAGGACTTCCTCTTTCAGTCTTCTGGATCGTCGCCGTACGTGGTGGATTGTTCACGGGGCAAGGACGAAGAAGAGTGGAGGGCCTCGGGAGCTCGTGCTCACCCCGGCATAATAAAATACAGTCAGTCAGTCAGTCAGTCAGTCAGTCAGTCAGTCAGTCAGTCAGTCAGTCAGTCGGTTGGTCGGTCGGTCGGTCGGTCGGTCGGTCGGTCGGTCAGTCGGACAGATGGACGGACGGACGGACTGACGAACGGAGTGACGCACGGACGGACGCATGGACAATGCATGGGTGGACGGGCACACGGATGGATGGACGTATGCACGCACGGACGAACAGATAGACAGAAAGGCAGACAGACGGACAGGCCGAGACAGACAGATGGCCAGACGGACCGACAGACACACAGCCAAATGGACAGACGGGTGGCAGGACGCTTCGCCTCACCCATCGTGATTCACTCCATTAAGAGGGTCTTGGGCCTTCCAAACAACACAAATGAGGAAAAGCTCAAGGCTCTTGGTATGCATAATACATTTAGTAAGATTGCAGAAGTGCAACAAACAACACAAGCTGCACGACTGTCCTCTTCCAAAGCTGGGAGACGCATCCTGGAGTTTCTGGGCTGCGAACCAACTATGGTAGCAGACAAAAAGATACAGCTTCCACCCAAATTGAGGGAGCAGACTACGGTCTCACAAATTCCTAGAAATGTTCACCCTCTCTACAATGTCGGCCGCCGGGCCGCTAGGGCTAGGTCGCTCCTCAGTTCCGCCGCTGCCACCTCTGAACTTGTGGCGTTCGTTGACGCAGCACAGTATCCCGGCACATCCAATTTCGTGGCTGTGGTCACTGACCTTCACGGTAAATACCTCACAGCAGCATCTCTTCGAGATACCACGCCGGCTAGGGCAGAGCAGGCTGCTATAGCAATGGCCGTGACGATTCCCATGCGCACGCGCATTTTCACTGATTCTCGAGCTGCTGCACGAGCGTTCATGACCGGGTCAGTCTGTGAGCAGGCGGCCCATCTTCTTACCAAAAGACCACATTGCATGGGAATCGACGGCCACATCACCTGGTTTCCTGCCCACATGGGCAAGGATGTCCACCCTGTTATCCCCAATGCCAATGAGCTTGCCCATGCCCGAGCACGCGAACTGTCCCACCATGACGGGCAATCGGCATCCAATTTTGGGGATGGCATCCGGCAGCTTGATTCGCTCTTCACCTTTAACGAAATTTGCAAAAATTATCAATTGGCCAGGCGTAGCTTTCCACTCCCGCACCCGCAACTCTCTAGGGCCCAGTCAGTCACTTTAAGAATGCTGCAAACGGGTACTTACCCGTCGCCTTTAGTGTACAGCAAGTTTATCGACAGCATAAAGCCGCAATGCCTTCATTGCGAAGAGAGACGTTGCACGTTACCCCAGATGCTCTGGCAATGTGCGGCGCTGCGCGATGGCGAGCCTCTCAGAACAGAAGCTGCCTGGAGGACGGCAATTACCAGCTCGGTCCGAGAGGTTCAAATCCGGGCTGTCCAGAGGGCCCGCAATTTGGCGGAGGGGCTCGCTCTTCCTGTCCCCACGTGGGTGCGGCCCGCAGCCGACCCTCCCTCTTGAGGGGAATCGGCTCCTCAGGACAATTTGTAAATAAAGTTCATTGACTGACTGACTGACTGATTCACTTCATGAATATGCTGTGATTTTTTTCTTTCGCTATGCATAGCATAAAGGCTGGCTTTAGCAGCTCAGCTGTCCAAACTTACTGAGGCAGTGTTCGCTACAATGATTATTCTGTCTTTACTTTTAAGGTGCAACAACGTAATTCTGACTTGGCGTCAAGATCGTGTGTGAAGGCAGCGGGTACTTCACGGCCAAAGCCGTTTCATAAACGAAGACGTAGTTTCTAAAGAAAATGGCCGATCCCACGTACAGTGGGAATCGATGATATGCGAAGCATGAATGAGAAAGGTTGATATGTCACTTTGAAATCAGCACAACGTTTCGAGCTGCAGGTAAACGATGCCGTACATGGCTTCGATGTCATGATTATTATGTTTGGATGTGTCATTGACCTTTATCCTCTATTCGCGTAACGTAATACCAAATTTAGTATATGTGGAGCTAGCGAAACGTCCGCGAGACGCTATGAGCGTGATATGTTGTCTTGTTCTTACATAACGTGCGCGTCAGGATTATCATGTTTGCACCAGTCATATATACCGTGATCCATTCACGTCACGTAACACCAAACTTCGTATATGTGGAGCTAGCGAAACGGCCGCGGGCGCCACATGAAGGGCCCAATATACTACAATGTAGCGTTAACACATGCGCACGCTGAGCAAAGCGACGGTACGTTAGCAAAACGCGAGCACTTTATAGTCTAACGCCAGGCACGACCAGCGTCCTTCGACGCGGCCCGACGGCAACCGGCGCAAAATGCGACATGCTGCATTTTGTGCCGATGCGTTACTTAGACAACACTGCGTCTCCCTGTTTTCGTGATGGAGGGATGCCACGCGCTGAAACGCGCATGCGTGAAAGCAACGCAGCGCGGCGCGCGCCTGTGAATATATGACATGGCCGGCGCCTGGCGTGGCAACGCTGGCGTGACGCAACGAAAGAACGCCTGCGAGCACGCGCACCGCGTCACGTCGAAATGTATGGGCGCCTTGACTGTGGCATGCAGTGATGTTCTCGCATGACACGCATCTCAAGATTATCTTGTTTGCACCAGTCATATATCTTCGTCATCAATTGACATCACGTATTACCAAATTTGGCATATGTGAAGCTAGCGAAACGGCCGTGAGCGCATCATGAGTGTGGAATGTAGCCCTGTTGTTACATGACACGTGTATCGTGATTATCATGTTTGGATGTGTCATTTACCTATGTCGTCTATTCGCGTCACGTAATACCGTGTTTGGTTCATGTGAAGCTATAGCAAAACGGCCGCGAGCGCATCATGAGCGTAGAATGTGCCATGTTCCATGACACGTATCTCATGTTCATCATGTTTGCACCAGTATCATACCTTCGCCATCCATTCACGTCCCGTAATACCAAATTTGGTATAAGTGAAGCTAGCTAGACGGCTGCTAGCGCATCATGAACGTGGCATGTAGCCATGTTGTTACATGACCCGTATCTCATGATTACAATGTTTGCATCAGTGACGTACCTTCGTCATCTATTCACCTACTGTTATACCAAATTCTGTATATGTGACGCTAGCGAAGTGGCCCGCGAGCGCATCATGAGCATGGCATGTAGTCATGTTGTTACATGTGTCGCGTGTCATGATTTTCATGTTAGGGTAGGTCGCTTGCGTTCGCCATGCAATGCAGTCATATCACACCAGTTTTGCAACATGCCATGTGAATGAACCCACCGCTAGAGCTGCCGGACCAAGAAATGTAAAACATGACATTCATGACATACATTTCATAATTTTCATGTTGCGACTAGCCAAACATATTCTTCATTCAGTCATAATATTCGGTATATGTGACGCTAGCGAAGTGGCCCGCGAGCGCATCATGAGCATGGCATGTAGTCATGTTGTTACATGTGTCGCATGTCATGATTTTCATGTTAGGGTAGGTCGCTTGCGTTCGCCATGCAATGCAGTCATATCACACCAGTTTTGCAACATGCCATGTGAATGAACCCACCGCTAGAGCTGCAGGACCAAGAAATGTAAAACATGACATTCATGACATACATTTCATAATTTTCATGTTGCGACTAGCCAAACATATTCTTCATTCAGTCATAATATGCCATACCAAGTTTGGTATCGATACCATTATCGAAACGACCAGGAGAGCTAAATGTCGTAGGCGGCTAGATAGATAGATAGATAGATAGATAGATAGATAGATAGATAGATAGATAGATAGATAGATAGATAGATAGATAGATAGATAGATAGATAGATAGATAGATAGATAGATACGCTTTAAGTTGCCGAATTTTGCTAAGAAACGCTTCGCATTTAAAAGTTGATTCCATTTGATATGTGGCGTTTAACGTCCTAAAACCACCTTATGATTGTTACAGACGTTGTAGTGGAGGACTCCAGAAATTTCGACCACCTGGGGTTGTATAGCAATTCTTGAAATGTCGCAGTTTTTTTCAAGGGTGAAGCAATGAAGGCCATAGCGACGAGCTGAAATGTTTCAAAATATATACTAAGGCTGGAAAGAAAAGAAAATGAGAGAAGAAATCACATCATATCCACGGACTGAATGATGAGCTGATCCATGCGTTCATCCGTCCGTCTGTGCATCCATCCATGTGTCCGTCCTTGCGTTCATCTCTGCATCCGTCGTCCATTTGTTCAGAGTATTTCGGTGACAGCCCGGGCCCTCTGAACAGCGTGTAGCTGAGCGATGAGCTCTGTGCTTCGAAAGACGGAGTCCCAAGAGGTCTGGCCAGAAAATTCTGTACTTACGTTGGCAAGGCACAGCCAGAGCATGTGGTCAAAATTGTTATATTTGCTGCCACAGTGTGGACATACAGTGTAGACGCCAGGATTGATACGTGTTATTGTTGTAGGTGTGATGTATGTACGAGTATCGATCTTATTTTCGCGCATTCTACATACAGCTTGACGACCACCAATCAGTTCGCGCTTTCTACACTGTTAACGTGCTCTGGCCATAATATGTCGAAGTTAGTTGGCCATAGCATGCCGCTCGGTGAAGGGCCGGTTGAAACGGCTTTCGACTAAGTTGCAATGATGTGCATTCATCTGAAGCGTGTGGGACCTTCAAAGCATTGTAATAAATAGCGCAGTTAACGCAGAGAGGTCATACCAGTCTCTAAACGACCCCCGGGGTTTAGTCTACCGGCCCGATGTGTGGTACAAAATAGCCAAAACCGTTCCAGGGTCACTTTTACTGTGAGGCCGGTGATATATACAGACTTGTTCCGTCGTGGACACAAGGCGCACGTCACGTTTATTGCGCGTCAACCTTCGAATCACTGGTGTATGGAGCAGTGTTCGCGGCAGCGGAGCAAGCGTGGAGCCGGTATGGGAGAGATTGATGTCAGCGCGCACAGCTCTGGTTGCGACACTCATACGGAGGGACAGCTCTGCAAGGGGTAGTCGAAGGTCTAGAAACAGAGACCTCGTGTTCTTCAGCTCGCGACGCTAACCATTACGCCGCTGCTTGAACTTTCTATAAGGTGTTACAGCAAGCCATTTATATACACCATACACCATTTGACAGTCCTCTGAGCTTTGTAGCTTCAGCACGTTTTAGTCATCAGCAGCGAGATGGCTCACAGATTGCGTTGGGTGCGCTTGAAGGCCATCACCTCTCGCGTTTTGATAAGTGCTGCCTTCACGAAGCATCCTCTCTTCTGCGCCTGAACTTATCAGACTCGTTATTCGGTAGAGCACCAAATTCCCTCTCTTCCCGTGCTGCCACAGCCGCGTCTACGGAAGGAGCACGCTACTCTTACGAAGAATTAAGAGCACGCTATTCTTACGAAGAAGTAAGAATTGTGACGATTGTTTGCGCTCGCCCTGTGATGCATGCGCGTTAATTTCATGCTCATTTCTGTTGTTAGAGGTTCGCGCTTGTCCTGTGTATGCTCATTTCATCCGTGCTTTCTGCTTAAGGTGTGATCTGCAACTTTCGAACTATTTGCCGTTCTTCGCGCGACATTATGATTTGCTGATGTAGAAATCATTACTACACCTTTGTGGCGAAACAATATACAATGAACTTGTGCGAGGACACGTCCCCCTTACGTGTACCGTTTGCTAAAAGAAAGATCAATCATATTTTAGAGGCGAAGCTCCTCTTTGTAGAACCTTGTCCCGCTTCAGGCGTAACCTGGACACTTCGCCCTACTCATCATCCTTCATTCCGTATATATGCTATGATTCGTTTTACCGTATCTGTTTCTCGTTTTTTTTTGTTGAGGAGGGAAAACTCTAATAAATCTATTTTGCGATTTTGCGAAATTGTGTTCGTGTACTGTGCTCTTTCGCGTAAGATTATACACATTTGAAAAATTTATAATGTACAGAGCACGAAGTGCTGGAAAAATTAATTTTCATATAATTATTTGGTATTTGGTCTCGTTCCCTTTAATCGATAGATATTGGGCATTTTATCCTAGTGGAGACATTCAATTAGCAAATAAAGCACTGTCTTCTAATTCTATTATTCTGGTTTTTTGCCCTCGCCACCAGGTTCACACTTTAGCATTTTTACATGTTCCGAGGACACCAGCGCCAAGTATAACGTCACCACCGAGAACGACTTCATCGCGCTTCAGAAACACATCAGTGACTTTTCCGGATCGGGGACACCTCGTTCCGACCCCTGGTTTAGGCGAAAACGCGTGCACAGGGCCACTTTGCCGATTCCTGGCAGAGTGGTTACGGCACAGCATCGACTACACCGTTGACCCCTGCAAAGATTTCTACAAGTATGTTTGCGCGAGCTTCAAAGGCACGGATACGCTCAAACATGTAAGAAGACCTACTTACATATCGTCTCTACTTCACCATATATTCTACCCTTGTAGGCGAGCTTTATGCGTCTAAAGCGTAATTATTGCAATAAAAATTGTTACAGTTCGTGTGTAGTCACCTTTGAGCAAGCGTCATCATGACAGTGCGGAGGCGTCAATTACTTCGCAGCTGATTAGCACGAAATTACTCAAACATTCGTGTCTCCATAAGTGGTCTATTCGAGTGAACCGTGCAACACTTTACAAAAATTGCCAAAAAACACTGCCGATTGGTAGTCGACACTGCTGATAACGCGGCCTGTAATTTCCAATCAAGTCGGAAATTCAGCTGAACATCGCTTGCTCTTGTTTCCAGAAATGATGCTATATACTCCAACATTGTTGCGTCCAATACTGAAGTTCCACGCCGCAGGCTCATAGGAGCATAGCATGCTTGAACATTGCTTCAGATGGCACGGGGGGGGGGGGGGGGGGCTGCGATGTGTCCACACGCGTTCGCACTGAAACACCACAAGCTCGCAGGAAAAAAATAAAAGGAAGTGCCAATTCTCGCAAGGCGCACGTGACGTACCTTGTTCCCTGTGCCATCCGTCCCTCTTTAGCTTCCAGCAATTTCATATGAATGAGAGAAGAGAGAATGTGGTTGCAACATGCGACAAATTCTTGTAACCCTGCTAGTACTGCATTTATTCTAAACCTTATAGCGGTGGTCGATTGGTCAGGCTATAAGCTCCTTTAATGAAGCCATTCCATGGTTACTTGAAAATGTTTTGCAGGGCCTCATCAAAAGTTTTTGTGCATATACAGGCTGCATCACACCGTTATATAACACAATCTTAGCTATGCGAATTGTTTGTTGGGCTTTTTGAAACGTATTGCTAGAAAACTTCAATACAACTCGTAGTAGCTAAGTGAGCGCATGAACAGCACCATTCGCAATCTGATGAAACTCAAACAGATGTGAACATTCATGTTATTAAAGTGAGCATTTATCAAGACCAAACAGCAGTAAATTTTCTAAATTTGATACGCCTGTGAGTGTGGGTTTGTCAGAAGTGCAGTATGTACATGTAGCATATTTAGGTGATTCCACGAACCCCTCTACAATAAACACCAGTCCGTGGGTACTTCGCCAAGTTCTTTATCTGATCGCTCAAACTAAATGTGCCACTCTATTTTTTGTTCTCTTCATGGTAGTTCACAGCGGGTGTTCGCTTGTGTACTTTCAGTTTGACATTTGAATGAAGGGAAATTGAGCGATGGACTCGTTTTCTGTTTTATGCACGATTGCTGAAACCAACACAAAATAAAGCCAAACAAACAAAACCTTATGGTACATTGTTCATGCCATCCTAAATTGAAAATAGTAAAGTGGAGAAAAAAATTGCCTTTCGTTCGGAGGGTACGACCCCTCAACCTCCGTATTAATCCGGTGTCTTGCCACTCGTCCTATGATGTGGGACGCTAACCCGTCACTTTCTTTCGTTTCAATTTATGTGATAACCTTGCACTGCAGTTAAGGAAAAACGAAAAAAATGTCTTTTAAGCTTTGTTTTACTTTGTTTCATTGTTGGTTTTGTTAGTTGTGGCAAATACCACATTTAAAGGTTGTGCTCACGAGACGGAGCTTCGTTAAAGCTGGCCAACACATGCCGTTTGTCTTTGATATAACTCAATATTCGTACAAATCAGTCTCAATGCCAACGCTGTGCGTTTTTTACACAAAGGCAACCGGGTTTCGGCCACTCCTGTGACGGATCATTTTCGCTTACTGCCGAAACAGTGCTCTTATTGCACACAGCATTGTGTTTCCCCCATTTCTTTGCAGCTTCAAAATTCTATTGAGGTCTCCGCCCTAACAGACCTCTTAATAGCTGAATTCCCAGCTTCCAACCAACTCTCCTGGCAGAAAGCAGCTGCGCTTTACCAATCATGTATGTCTTTCGCCTCGTCATACCGGACAGAGGTAAGCGTGACAACCGTCTTACCAGTTCACCTTCGTTAAGTATGTCAGCTCTTTGAACGTTATAAATGCAAAGAACTTGCGACGGGTTTTGATGTAAGTATTAGGTGATACAAACGGGGTAAAGCAGGAGTAATGCTGGAAGTGTTAAGCGACACCATTCTTTCTACAAATCATCACATCACGGCTTGGGCCAGATCTACACAGACAATTTGATGCGGAAGTCTGTTGTATGCTGTTTGACATCATGGCGTATCGCGCCAGTTCTGTTCTGGTCCGGCTAAGCAGAAGTGGTCCAACTGTGGTCCGTGCTCACTACAGTGAAACATCGGTGAAAAACTTCCACGAGGCAAAAAAATTGCGTCTCCTCTGAAATTGATATTACAAGAGAAAATCCAATATAAGTATGGGAAAAGGCAAAGGCGACGTACGTCTTCATTTACCGTTCATCAATACCACGTCAACGTCATGACGTGCTCTGAATGACTGGCGGTGAAGATTCTGGAGGTCAACGATCGTAGTTGTGGTCACCAATATACTATCCGTGCATTAAACCTGATGCGCTACGAATCCTCGTCAGTAGTAGCTGCTTTCTACTGTTAGCATGCTTTTTCGTATGACCGCAAAGTACGGTGGCCAAAATAACCCAATCAGAATACTGTGCACACGTCGGATGAAGGCAAGATAGGTTTACAGCCGTGTCTTTTGTTCCTATTTTTTTACGTGGGACGTTTGCTCGTGGAAGGTTTGGTGAAAACGTGTGTCTTTGCAGCACTAACATGAGATTTCAAACAAGTGAGCGTCCACATCATTGTGCATGTTGATTGAAGTTGCGGGGTCTTGATGCTTAGCCAAGACCGTTCCCTTCCTCTTTTCGTCTTTTCCACGTTTCATAAGACGTCTGATTAGGTGCACATGGCTTTCATCAGCGTTGCACGCGTGTATATACAGTACATTAACACTGCTTCGAGTACAGCAACACGCGTCCATAGAGTTTCCTATAAATGCACTAGATCGCACTGTGGTGCTAGTGTCTATAGAAGCTGCAACGCACGGCACTTGAGCGAGTATAACATGCTGGGTAGTACACAAATTTGCCTAATCTTCGAAACTTCGGCTCCATATGTTTTCACGTGGCATGTAGCTGCTTTGTCACGCAACAAAAATCAACAATTGTTGAGCTGTTGCGTTTCAGTATCCTATCATATATAGGTTCAACTAATCAAGTCTGGTCACAAAGTTCGCAACCGCTCGCTTTTTCCTAAAATTAAAACCAAAACAAAGCAATAAACAAAGCCACAAGCACGTTCGAGGCCCGCAAGTACCAATACTTGGCAAATGCGTGTACTACTGTGGTGGCCTTCTTTGGAATATGTGAAATACACGAACCCGCTTGCGTCATTTGATCACAACGTCCGTAAAAAAACGGTGAAGCTGTTTTCTCTTCTGTCTCACTTTACGAAAACAACACAGGAACAAAAAAACACGCAACATGCACTGATAACAAAACACCTTAGTGCCTATGTACAGAGATCTAAGTCGCAAAAACATGTCCAGTCTAACCGTAAACAAAAGTCTCACCTGCGAATGCTATAGTGTTCTGAGCGTCTACCGTGAGGAAAGAGAGAAACCATTTTATTTAGGCGCAAAAAAATTCATAGAGGAATGGCAAGCAGGCCGGGCCTGGCCGCCACCTCCTCAGCTCGATGTATGGCCCGGAGCTGTATTTCTAGGCTCGTATCTCGGAGTACTCTTTCCCATGCGTCGCACGATGGAGTGGTTCGGAGATCAGGCGGGGGTTGATTTTCACTGCAGTCCCGTAGTATATGAGAGAGAGAGAGGCGATGGAGTCACATTTTGAGCAATGCGGGCTGAAAAGATCGGAGTAAATGTGTCCGTATAGCCGCAGGCTTGGGAACGAGTTCATTTGGAGGCGGTGCCATGTGATTTCTTGTGATTTCGTGATTTTGGAATGCGGTGGTGGTTTTGTTCGACGAGCGAGGCGATAGTGCTGAGCAATTTCGTCATAGGATATGAGGGGCTCACCGGTGCTCTCTCGGTTCGTGGTAAGGCCCACCGCTCGGTTGACAAATTCTGGAGCTCGTCGGTGGGCGGCCTCGTTCCCCCGGTTTCCTGCGTGCGCCGGGAGCCAGATATGAGATATTTTGGAGGCGGATCCTCGTCTTCGAGGTAGGCAAGGGACTGAAGGAGCCGTAAGGTACCGGGAGCAACCGTCCCGCGAGCGAAATGGGAAATACCGGTTTTTGATTCGCTGAGGATCGTAGTGAACCCGGCGGACACTGCGAGAGCTATGATCGCTTCCTTCGCTTCAACAGGGTGGAGGGCACGGATAGATCCCGCTACTCGCAAGATTGAGTCGGTGTTGAGGGGGGTGCGAGTAGTTATTTAAGTACGTACGCACTTGGTGTAGAGGGGTGGTGAGCCCCATCCGCGTAGGCCGCATCGGGCCGCGAGGCGTAATCGTCGTGTAAGGCTTGGGCTCGCGCTCGCCATCTACGGTCGTGGTGTCCTGCAAGCATGTTTTTCGGCAGTGGTTTGATGAGAAAACGTCGACGTAAAGTCGGAGGTATAGAGACTGTGTCTGCGCCCGATAGCGAGGCGGTGAGTCCTATGCGAGCGAGTATCCAGCGGCCGGTTTTGCGACCCCGAAGTCTCTGAATCTGTGCTGTGCGATGCGCTTCGATGAGTTCGTCAACAGTATTGTGGATGCCGAGGCTGAGGAGATGCGACGTAGAGGTCATCCCAATGAGTCCAAGAGCCATCTTGTACATTTTGCGAATAAGTTGGTCCAGTTTGTCCCTATCGCGTCCCAGTAGGCGCAGGTATGGTAGCGCGTACGTGAGGCGAGATATGATGAAGGCGTGGCTAAGCTGGAGTAGCTTTTTTTCCTTCCATGCCTTGCTTTTCTGCGACACGCGACAAAATAGGCGGGTTGTTTGAGTGACGGCACGGGTGAGGCGTTCCAGTGCGAAGGTGTTCCGTTGATTTGATTCAATCAATATGCCTAAAATGCGCACGTGGTCAATGTGTGGTACGGCTACACCTGTGACATAGATTCGGATGGCCGGTTGGGGAGGGTACTTGTTCCGACGTTGGTCAGGAGGACGAAGCAGCCAGAGCTCCGACTTGCTCTCCGAGCACGCGAGGCCAGCCTGCGTCGCGTGGCTAACGATGGCGTCGGCCACACGTTGGAGGCTACCCTCTATCTCACCGTGTGAACCCGTAGTCGTTCACAGCGTGACATCATCTGCATAGATGGTATGGCGAAGGCCCGGGATGCCATTGAGTGAAGAAGGCAGCGTGCGCATGGCAACGTTAAATAAGAATGGAGACAAAACCGCTCCTTGAGGGGTGCCTCTGCCTCCGAGTGTGAGGTGTTTAGGGACGGAGCCACCGAATAATGATGTTTCAACGGTACGGTTTGGAAGGAAGTCACATAGGTAGTTATACATACGTTCACCCAGGGCAATGTTGGCAAGGTTTTAGGCAAGGGCGTCGTGTCGCTCCGAGTCGAATGCCTTAATCTAGACCGAGCATGGCGCGAGTGCCGGCCTTCGGCGGGGTACGAAGGAGATCCTGGTGTATTTGCAGTAGCGCGTCTTGCGTCGATAGGTGGGCGCAAAAGCTGAGCATTGTAGGAGGGAGAACTTTCTTCAGCGTAGGTCTGTTCTCGGGCAAAGACAACTTGTTCTATTAGCTTGCCAATGCAAGATGTGAGCGATATGGGGTGTAGGTTGCCGATGCCAATCTTCTTACCTGGTTTGTGAATAAATACGAGCCTCGCGTGTATCCACTCTTGTGGTATGTGGCACGAGCGCCAGCGCTCAGTAGCTTACTGCGTGAGTGCAGTCACCAGTCGCTGACGTTGTGCGAAGTTTGAGCATTGCAGCGTAGATTTGCGCCTCCATAATATCTTCGTCCAGTGGGGGGATTGGTTTGCCGCTCTACGGAAAAAAGCGCTCCGGCGGCGTGTTCGGCTTGGCGAGGTTCACGTAACGATGAGCGAACTGTTCAAGCAGCTTACCGCCAGGGAGACGCCGGCAACCTACACATCCAGGGGGACGCCGTCTCGTGTGGATGTGGAAACATTGGCTCCGCGTTCGAAAATGTTCTTGGACCATTTTTCGAGCATTTTTTAGCGTCTTTTAGTGTCAGTAGACGCATAAAAGCACACAGATTACATCGATAATAAGCATTTCTTTGTGCGTGAGCTTTTTTACCCTTTTTCAAGACTCTTCTGGCTGCTCCCCTGCTCAGCTGGGCGCGCTAGGCTGAGGCTACGGCGGAGCGGCCGCTGGCTCTTTTCGGAAGGGTTTTTCAGCGCTTTATGCACGGAATATTGTCACGGGGTCGTGACGTGGCCGAAGTTAGGAGACTTCGTGTTGGGATTTAACTGTTTATTTTGGCGAACCTGTGCCCGGTAAACGGAAAGTCTAATTACAGCAGCAGTCTTGCACAGATAGCAGTCTCGGACTCATAGCGGCGAACGGAGCGTCGGCCTTCGATCAACAACTGACAAGCGGCGAAGCGCGTCGGCATTTATACTCTTGCCGTCGAATGTTCTAGCGTTATCGCTGGCGGTGGCGTAGGTTCCAGAACAATCTGTACCGTTCGTACAGTGGGCGTGATCTTATCGAAATTATCTACTACAGTCCGGAACCTTCTCGAAAACTGCAGGCGCGGTTCGCGCTGAGAATCGTGTGGTGTTTTGGGACGATAACAAAAAACTTGGGAAATGGAACGTGGCATTGCCCCCCTCTGAAAAAAGGCATCGTCCCGATGCTTTAACTAAAGATGAAAGTACAATAATAATGCAAGAAAGTACAATGAATAAATTACGATGCAACAATAATACAAAAAAACACTGTTTCAGTTTGTTAACGCGCATGAAACGGCTTGAGGCGCGAGACATGAACAACTTCAGGTCGCGATCGGTGTCGTTGAGAGTTCGTGATGCCGTCGGGGCTAACCTCGTAATCAAGTGGGCCGAGACGTCAAACAACCCTGTACGGTCCGAAGTAGCGTCGCAGAAGCTTTTCACTTAGTCCACGTCGGCGTATCGGCGTCCACACCCAAACACGTTCACCGGGCTGGTATTCCACGAAGCGTCGTCGAAGGTTGTAACGGTGGCTGTCGGTCGTCTGTTGATTCTTGATACGGAGACGCGCAAGTTGTCGGGCTTCTTCGGCGCGTTGAAGGCACTCGCTCACATCGAGTTGTTCTTTGTCGGTGACGTTGGGTAACATGGCATCGAGCGTCGTTGCCGGGCTCCTTCCATAGACCAATATGTATGGAGATATCTGTGTCGTCTCCTGCACTGCCGTGTTGTATACGAAGGTCACATACGGAAGAATGGCGTCCCACGTCTTGTGTTCGACATCGACGTATATGACAGCATGTCGGCGATCGTCTTGTTAGGCCGCTAGGTGAGGCCGTTGGTCTGTGAATGGTACGCTGTCGTCCGGCGGTGGTTTGTTTGGCTGTATGCCAAGAGCGCTTGAGTTAAGTCAGCAGTGAATGCCGTTCCTCTGTCGGTGATAAGGACCTCCGGGGCGCCGTGACGTAGGACGATATTTTCGACGAAGAACTTAGCTACCTCGGATGCACTGCCTTTTGGCAGGGTTTTTGTCTCGGCGTAGCGGGGTGAGGTAGTCGGTAGCTACCACGATCCACTTGTTTCCGAAAGCCGACGTCGGGAACGGCCCTAGTAGGTCCATACCAATCTGCTGGAAAGGTCGGCAAGGTGGATCAATTGGCTGCAGAAGTCCCACTGGCCTTGTCGGCGGTGTCTTGCGTCGCTGACAATCCCAGCATGTCCTCACTTAAGGAGTGACGTCGGTGGTAAGACGTGGCCAGTAGTACCTTTCTTGTATCCTCGCGAGCGTGCGAGAAACACCGAGGTGCCCTGCCGTCGGATTGTCGTGCAGGGCCTGCACGAGTTCTGGTCGCAGAGCTTAAGGCACCACAAGGAGGTACTTAGCTCGAAGCGGTGAAAAGTTTTTCTTTTGTAGAAGACCGTTTCGTAGAAAGAATGACGCAGGTGCGCGTTTGAATACCTTCGGGACTTCGGCGGTCCTGCCTTCGAGGTATTCTATTAGGGCCTTAAGTTCCAGGTCGGCCCGCTGTCGTTCAGTGAAGTTGTCGGTAGTTATCGTTCCCAAGAAGTAGTCGTCATCCGAGTCGTCGGGTAATGGTTGGTCGACAGGCGCACGGAGAGACAGTCAGCGTCGGAGTGTTTTTTGCCGGACTTGTAAATGACAAAAATGTCATATTCTTGAAGTCTCAGGCTCCATCGTGCGAGGCGACCTGAAGGGTCCTTCAAGGTGGCTAGCCAACACAAGGCGTGGTGGTCGCTCACAACTTTGAAGGGCCTGCCGTAGAGGTAGGGGCGAAATTTCGACGTAGCCCAGATGATGGCGAGGCACTCCTTTTCTGTTGTGGAATAATTTGCTTCTGCTTTGGATAGCGATCGGCTGGCGTAACTAAAAACCCTTTGAAGTCCGTCAGCCCTCTGCACAAATATGGCGCCAAGACCTACGCTGCTTGCTTCAGTATGTATTTCTGTCTCGGCGAATTCGTCGAAATGGGCAAGTAACGGAGGCGTCTCGAGGCGATGTTTAGGCTCATGGAAAGTGTGTTCCTGTGGCGTTTCCCACTTGAATTCCACGTCGGCCTTGGTAAGGTTGGTGAGAGGATCGGTGGTGCGGGCGAAGTTTTTCACAAACCGCCTATAATAGGGGCACAGGCCCAGAAATCGGCGCACGGCCTTGTCAGTGGGCGGCGGGAAGTCGGTGATGGCGGCTGTTTTCCGTGGATCGGGACGAACTCCAGACTTGCTCATAACTTGCCCCAGAAACAAGAGCTCCTCATACGTAAATCTGCACTTTTCTGGCTTCAGTGCGAGTCCGGACGTCTTGATGGCTTGAAGTACAGCTTCAAGGCGCCGAATATGCTCGTCGAAACTCGAGGAAAACACGACGACGTCGTCCAAGTACACAAGGCAAGTCTGCCACTTCAATCCTGCCAGTACTGTATGCTTAACGCGTTGAAAAGTTGCAGGCGCTGAGCAAAGGCCGAAGGGCATCACCTTAAACTCGAAGAGGCCATCCGGTGTTATAAACGCCGTCTTCTCTCGGTCTCTTTCGTCGACTTCGATATGCAAATAGCCAGTCTTGAGGTCCATTGACGAAAAGTACTTAGCGTTATGGAGCCGATCAAGTGCGTCGCCTATTCGTGGGAGAGGATACACGTCCTTTCTTGTGATTTTGTTCAGGCGGCGATAATCGACGCAGAAACGTAGGGTCCCATCCTTTTTCTTCACTAAAACCACGAGGGATGCCCATGGACTCTTGGACGGCTGGATAATGTCATCCCGCAGCGTTTCATCAACTTGTCTCTTCATGGCCTCACGTTCTCGCGTCGAAACCCTGTACGGACTCTGATGGAGTGGTCTGACATTTTTTTTGGTTATGATGCGATGTTTCGTGATTGGGGTCTGCCGAATTGTCGATGACGACGAAAAGCAATCTTCGTATGGCAGGAGCAGGGCCTTGAGCTGTTCTTGCTTATCTTTCGGAAGTATGGGATTGACGTCGAAAGCTATGGGAGGGGTTTGGTTCCTTTGAGCAGGTTCCGCAAAATCGGCGAGGGCGAAAGCACTGGTGGCTTCGACAATTTCTTCGATGTATGCGATCGCTTTTCCTTTGTTCACATGTTTGTACTCATTGCTGAAATTCGTGAGCATAACCGTTGCTTTGCCTCCCCGCAGCTCTGCAATTCCTCTTGCGACGCAAATATTTCGGGTGACCAACAGATGCTGACCGCCTTCAACGACGCCTTCCAAGTCAGGTGATTTAGGAGCGCCAACTGAAATAATGACGCCTGAGCGAGGTGGAATGGTGACTTGTTCTTCCAGCACATTCAAGGCATGGTGTCCTGATGGCAAGCACGGCGGTAGTGCTTCTTCTGTGGATAACGTTATCGAGTTTGTTTTTAGGTTGATGACAGCACCAAGGAGGCATAAGAAGTCTATGCCAAGGATGACATCTCTCGAGCAACGCTGTAGGACTACGAAGTCTGTAGGATAAATACGGTGGTTAATGGTGACTCTCGCTGTGCAGATTCTTGCAGGCGTTACGAGATGACCTCCGGCTGTGCGGATTTCAGGGCCTTTCCAAGCTGTCCTAACTTTCTTTAACTTCGCGGCGAACGACCCACTGATGACAGAATAGCCGGCTCCAGTATCGTCGAGAGCGGTCACACTGTGGCCGTCGATAAGAACGTTGAGGTCACTAGTTCGCCGTCTCGCATTACAGTTAGGGCGTGGCGTCGGTTCACAGTTGCGTCGGCTTGTTCCGCTGCTTTCATGTTGCGTCGTCAGGCCACCTTCGATAAGTGAGCTTTCGCCGTCAGGGCTTTGCCTGTTTGGCGTTGTGTTCGGAAAGCTCCGTCGCGGCGTCGTCGTTGTCGGAGGATCTTCGGTAGTTCGTCGCACAGCAACCACACCTCCACCGTTTGCTGCCCTTAGTTTCCCGGATACGGGCTAGGAGACCGGCCCCGCGTTGGGCCGGAGTACTGCCGGGGGTGCGGTGACTTGCGGCGGCTGGGCGACGGCGAACGGGAAAGACCTCGGGGTGTCCATTGAGTTCCTGTCAGGTACTCGGCGATGTCACTTGGCCGTTCCCCTGGCTGCGGACGTGGTGCATCGACGGCGAAGCTACGCAGTCCCATCTGTCGGTACTGGCAACGGCGGTAAGTGTGCCCGGCCTCGCCGCAGTGGTAGCACAGTGGGCGGTGGTCAGGGGTGCGCCAAACGTCGGTTTTTCTCGGCGCACTGCGCTGGCCCGCTGGCGAACGGTAGGTCGTCGGTGGGGGTGGTGGTGGCGGTGGTATCTGGCGACGGAAGTGCGATGGGGCGGCGTTTTGGCGTGCGCGTGGAGGAGGGGCGTGGCGGCGTGCTGCAGCAGCATAGCTCATGACTTGCAGCTGCGGCTCTTGAGGCTTAGGAACGCCCAGTGACTGCTTGATCTCCTGGCGTACGACGTCCGCGATGGATTCCACGTGAGGCTGCGCTGAAGGAAGTAATTTTCGCAGCTCCTCTTGCACGATCGCTCGGATCGTCTCACGCAAGTCAGTGGTTCCGAGTGCTTGAATGTCGGCGTCACTTGTAGACGAGAAGCTACGGTTATATTGCCGCGTGCGCATCTCGAGCGTCTTCTCTATTCTAGATGCTTCTGAAATAAGTTCGGCGACCGTCTTAGGCGGGTTTCTGATCAGCCCGGCGAAGAGTTCCTGCTTTACTCTTCGCATAAGTAGACGCACCTTCTTCTCCTCGGACATGTCGGAGTGAGCGTGGCGGAAGAGTCTAATCATATCTTCCGTGAATATCGCCACGTTTTCATTTGGCATCTGCATGCTGGTTTCGAGGAGAGCTGCGGCCTTCTCCTTGCGCACCAAACTTGCGAAAGTGGTGAGGTACCTGGCGCGAAAGGCGTCCCACGTTGTAGGCTTCGCTCTTGATTCTCGAATCAGGTTCGAGCAGCATCTTCCAAGGCGAAATACACATGCCGTAGCTTGTCTACGTCTGTCCAGTCATTGAAGGCGGCGACGTGGTCGAATCTTTCGATCCAGCTTTCCGCGTCTTCCGCTGGCGAACCGCGGAAAGTTGGCGGCTCTTTGGGTTGATGGAGCAGGAGTGGTGCAGGTAGAACCGGCGTTGACATGGTCGCCGTGGTCGACGTCAACGTCTTGGTTTTCGGAGCCTTGTTCAGTAAAAGCCCGTACTCTAATCGCAGACCTTGTTGCCTGCGCCTAACTCGCTGCTCGTTGCTGGCGTCGGCGTATTCACGGCGTGGGCTGGGTTCACGGCTAGATGGAGGCGTCCGGTACATGGAAGAAACAGCACCTCCACCAAATGTCACGGGGTCGTGACATGGCCAAAGACAGGAGACTTCGTGTTGGGATTTAACTGTTTATTTGGGCGAACCTGTGCCCTGTAAACGGAAAGTCCAATTACAGCAGCAGTCTTGCACAGATAGCAGTCTCAGACTGATAGCGGCGAACGAAGCGTCGGCCTTCGATCAACAACTGACAAGCGGCGAAGCGCGTCGGCATTTATACTCTTGCCGTCGAATGTATTAGCGTTATCGCTGGCGGTGGCGTAGGTTCCAGAACAATCTGTACAGTTCGCACAGTGGGCATGATCTTATCGAAATGATCTACTACAGTCCGGAACCTTCTCGAAAACTGCAGGCGCGGTTCGCGCTGAGAATCGTGTGGTGTGTTGGGACGATAACAAAAACTTGGGAAATGGAACGTGGAAATATCTATGCAAGTCTCTGTCGATGGGGAGGGTATCGCTCCCGATGATTTTCAAGATTCTGGATGGTCTGTGGCTACCACTAAACTTAAACTTCGTGGGACGCATACGCATAGGATTGAGACGCAAGCAAGCGTCTCTATGCAGGGCGACGCGATGTCGTCTCAGTGCTCCTAAGATTTGGTGAAAAAGCGTCTTATCGCTGCTTCTAGAATTCCTCACCTTCCAAGAGATCACCATCGAGTCATCATTAGACCTAGAAATAGCCTGGACATGAGAACGGTGAGTTAAATTAAGTTCGCGAAGTCACTCGCAGTGGCTGAAGCGTTCAGTGAAAAAGAAGTCGCGGAAGGCGTGGTATGCCCGAACATTATACAGAACATCTCAGTTATAAGTACTCCAGCGGACAGAAACGCCAGAGCGTATTCCAAGATCACCGCCATTACTGTTGGTACCGCCAGTTTTTATGTTAGTGCCTACCGAGCTGTCCCCGATGACACCTGCAAAGGTATCATCAGGGGTATTGACGCGGACGTCGCTCAAGAACAACTTTATTCACCTATCGTACACCCAAAGAACCCGACCACACTTCAAGTGAAAAGAATCAAGAATTCCATGTTGATCATCCTTTTTGACGGACTAAAAGTCCAAAATTACGTCATATGTGGAAATAGTTTGGTTCGGTGCAACCTGTATTGTCGACAGACGGATGTTTGTTATGTCTGTGAAAAGCTAGGTCATCGAGCCTATGTTTGTCCCCAGCCAGAAGAGGAGGTTTGTAGAGGTTCTGGTATGTCATCTCCTTCGAAAGATCACGTGTGCACCCCAGAATGCAAGTTGTGTGGGGGTCCACATCCCACGGCAGACAAGACGTGTAAGCATTGTTTTCAAGTGGCCTACCTAGTCCGTCAACGAAGAAGAGAGCGACGTATGTGATATACGATGGAATTTACGGAACAAGACGCTGGCGACATGAACTTCACAGATGGTAGAGGAGACTTCCCGTCGCTACCAGCCACTGCAGGTGGCCGCGCTATGACTGAGCGCCCGAGCAGCAGCTGGCGTACGCCTGACGTCAGCCAACAGCTGCATCCAGTGCGAGGGCGATCCCGTTCCTGAGGGAGAGCAAGGGGCCGTTCGAGATCCAGAGGACATTATAGATCCAAGGGCTGTTTTAACTCACGGGTGCCTACCATCTGCAACGATGTGGAGCAAGGAAATCAGCACCAGACCTGGGCATCCAAGATCAAGAGCTCCCAACCACAGGTAAAGGGAGGAGGGCATCCAGAGCAACACTCAGACATATACGCGCAGATGCAAAGGGAAAATGCTTATCTCCGGGCCATTGTCGAGCAACTCAGGGTGGAAATAGCAGACTTGAGGAAATCTCGGCAGGTTTCATTTCTGTCTCTTTCAAACACAGTTCCCTGTACAAAGGCCGCATCGAATGCGAGGCACGATGAGGTACCCATGGACGTCCAGCCAGGGGCAAAACCAACAAATAGGAGAGCACTAGAACAACCGGCCAATAGTGAGGACACAGATTTCAAAACACAAGTCAAGGATACCTTGAATGAGATAAAGAATGCTCTCAGGCCTGTGGTCAAGTTAATTGTGGTATTGGACAGCAGAGTCACAAAGACCGGGGCTGACCAAGTTAAAGCTTTACAATCTGCCGAGGCTACTCTGGCTCAAGTAATACCTAATGTCAGGATCGTGCAGAAGGTGGCAACCCGTAGCATCTCCCAGGAGAGAGCTTTTGAGGGGCTCAACAATGGTGGGACACCTTAACGTATTAGTAATTTGGCAGTGGAACTGCTGGGGCTTCCTATCAAAGAAGGCAGCTCTACAGCAGTGTAATAAATCCCAGCCAATTCGACCACATGTTTTGTGCTACAGGAGACGCTTACGGAAACATTGAGCCTGTCAGGCTACGCCCATCACATCACGTAACCTCCAGATGGCCGCGGTATCTGCACGTTTGTGTCCAAGAAGTGCACTCACATTGAGCACATAATGCGTAAGGCAAATAGCGAGATTGAACACTCTCTTTTAGAAATTATACCAGGCAACAACCTTAAAAATAGCACTTTCATACTTTACATATAAAGCTCTCCAAGAGGCAGGTCCCAACGCTTCACCTCATTGATGTCAAAATTCATTACGATTGTTAGAAAGGTGGACGCACCCATAGTTAAATACATATAAAGCTCTCCAAGAGGCAGGTCCCAACGCTTCACCTCATTGATATCAAAATTCATTACGATTGTTAGAAAGGTGGACGCACCCATAGTTATAGCGGGATAATTCGACGCACCCCATCATGCTTGGGGCTACCCTGGCACCACTGCCAGCGCAGCCAAGCTCTGGCAAGTGGAATCAGATCCGAATTTGACTTTGGTCACTGACCCCATGTTTCCTACCCGCACTGGAAATTCTTGCTCTAAAGATAATACCCCAGACCTTACCTTTGTCGCAAACACGGGGGAGGTATCATGGTTAATCTTAAGAAAGGACTTTGGGAGTGACCATTGTAGATTTGGTACGACATTACAAACTCAGGCAAAGCCCCCAAAAGCTTTCAAATTGACATATCGGGATTTCTCTCGTAAGATAAGAGCGGAGAGTGCAGAGGAGAATAATGACCCACGGAATTTCGACAATCGGCTGTCTCAGCTGGTCGAAGACGTCTAGTCGGCCACCGAAACGATAGAGTCTGATCTTCTGGTCAATAAAATGGATATCAGGCTTGCTCAACTTCTTGAGGCTAAAAGCACCCTCCTTGCCAGGTGCAGAGCACACCGTATGAATCGTAGACTGTGAAGACGCATCCCAAGTCTTAACCAGGAAATAAACGCTCACTGTCAGACTCTGGAAAAACAGCATTGTTACGAGATTGGGAACACGGTGGATAGCCAGATAAAAGTTGGGGGAAAATCGAAACTCCTCAAACACCTCCTGCAGGAGACCAAATCTAAATCCAACCAGAGGCGCTTGGTAGACCAAACACTCCTCTCAGAAAGGAAGGTTAAATCGACCACGGAAATAACGGGGTGTCTGGCACAGGGATACCTCCCTTTGGACACGACCCGGCCTCTTTCTGGCTACGCGCAATACACGGGATCACCAGCCTTCAAATTGGACAAGCTTTTCCAGGAAGCAGAGGCCGAACCACCTTAAACAATCTTCATGGGAACTCCAGCCAGGGCGCGGATGACATTACAAACAAGACATTACGCAATTTAGATGATGCCTCTATCGCCTACCTTACCAAACAAATCAATAATATTTGGGAGACGAGGACTTTCCCAGACCACCGAAATGGCGTCGGTTATTCTTACACCTGAACATGGCTGGAGTTCCAGTATTAGCAACTTTCGACTCATTTCACTGCCGTCCTGTATAGGCAAAGTCGCCGAGCATGTCATCAACGATCGGATATCAAAGCAGATAGAGAAGACTAACCTGTTTCCGTACAACATGGTAGGTTTTAAAATGCATCTATTTACACAAAACATCATCAAAATGCTGAAGCATCACATCATAGATCAGGAGACGAAATATGTCAGAGCTATTCTCGGACTCGATCTTGAAAAGGCCTTTGACAATGTCACGCACTCCCACATGCTTGCTTCATCTCTTCTCTCAACTTAGAAGCTAACTTTCACAAGTTCACCAGCTTGTTCCTCAGGAATAGAAACGCCACTATACAGCTGGGGATCTCAAGTCTGAGCCCTACGATCTCGGTTCTTTCGGCATCCCGCAGGGCTAAGTCGTCTCCCCACTGATGTTTAACAATGCAATGTGCGGCCTTGCTGCCCAGCTCTCAAACCAAAAAAGCATCAAGTTCGCCATTTATGTAGACTACATTACCATATGGAGTGTCGGTCGCTTGGAGGGCTCTGTGGAGAGCTCTCCTCAAGAGGACGTCGACTGTGTTGAAGTCAATATGAAGGAAATAGGCCTCAACCTCTAGCTGGAAAAGTTCGAACTTCTCTTATATCGACCCCCGAGACAGGGACCCATACCCTAAAACTGGCAACAACTGACCGACATCGGCATTAGGCTGCACCTCGCACCAGGGCAGCGTCTACACACGGCATAGGGGCAGTTTTTAAATGCTTCGCATTTAACGACTGCCACTTGGTGCGCGTACCCTATCATCGTTAGACTGTCCACCACAACAATGTCTACCGACACACTTAAGTACACTCAGTGAGCTTATGGATCATAGCCCTCACAAGTCCCGTTAAATAGAGTGAACACGTCATTACATGACAGCACACATTCTCTGGGGCCAACGAAGACATTACCGCACCAGATTATCTAAAAGAAGCTGCCGTTGCACGCTCAAACACATGCTCAAAATATCTTTACATCCCGTAACAGCTACGCTCCAGATTTGGTGTAAACAATGCCACATTTTATGAAAATTGAACAAATACTCGACTATGTACAGAGCTACATGCATCCGTACCTAAAAGTCGAAGTCCAGGAAGAGCTACCTGTTTAAAACTCAACGCTCAAGTTAATGCGTCCCAGACCAGTCTAACGACACTGTTGAGACGATTAGGAAGGACCCGGGAGAAAGACGCCTTGAACGGTGTTCACCGAAACGCGTCTGTGTACCGCTGTATGAGAACACTTGTGCGCTCAGTGGAATATCTACTAGCCACAGATATAATGTGCTCTACTACAGCGCAACAAGAAATTCACCCGAAACCTAGGTCTTGCGAGACGTATAGAGACATGAGTGGCTGAATGATGTTTGCCGGCATGGGAAGTTTGGAAACATCTTGCTTTGATTTGAAATCGTTTGGTGGACTTGACCTTTTAGAGCACGTGTTCTCTGAAAGCATATGCATGTTTTGTTAAAAGCACTAGTTCACTCTCTACTAATTAAATTAGGCCACGCCAGTTGTCCACCTTTTTCAATCTTAGCTGTTGATTTGGTGTAGTCTTCAGCACAATCTGACTTTTATTGGGATCATATTGCCCCAACGCGTCATCATACATGGTCTCCCACACATGTGACAGCATTTTTTGGATTGCAGGCGTGCTCGTACCTTTTTCCATATCTGTCTCGAACATACCATATCTGTCCTGACACTCGAAATGGAGCATTTATGCTCTAAGAGCCAGTCCTTCGCATAGTCTCCCACAAATCTCATACCTCTAGATACCCCATCCAATATGCGACCACCATTTCAGAACCTTCTTTGAGGCATTTGCTGCCATCATCCTGGTCACCATTAGAATCTCCTTCGTTAGGGCAATTCTGAGGCAATCGTACTTCAGTACAGATGCCCATCTTCTGCGAGATTCCACAACATATCTTGAAGGAAACTTCCCTGTTCTTCGCTTTTAAAGTGATCCTCTTCCTCATCGAACTGCACAAAACTCTTTCTAGCCTTGCGCGCCCCGACAACTATGCGTGGTTTATTGGCCAGTTTACGCTTGTGAAAGAGATCCTCTGTTGCTGTCACAGTTAATAATCCAGGTAAACATCGAGATAAAATTGTTTCTCTTGAAGCGCATCCTTTGTGGTTCGCAAACTTGTTTGCATTGGTGGGGAATACTCATTCGTGACCACTAAGTCTCTTTGACTACCACAACGCTCCTCAGCTTCTGCAAGACAAAAGCGAAGCGAAAAAATTTTCTCCTGCTATACCGCCTTCTCGCGAGCCAACTCCGCCTCCTGTTTTCATACACATGCATCACGTTCTTCCTGCTAGTGACGTGCACGTGAATCGCATTTTTTCTGCTAGCGACGTGCACGCACTTCACTCTTTCTCGGTGACACGCTCCTCTCTCGCACGAACTTCTTTCTCGCACATCCACTGCCACAGTCGATCTACAGTTAGGGCTAACTTATCAGTGACGCTACTTGACTCTCTCGAATCCATGTGGTGCTTCTTATGTTTCACTTGAGAAGGCAGAAATTAGCCCCCCCGCACGTTGGGCACCATTGTGATGGGTTTATTTGGAATATGTAAATTACGAGGAATCCAGTTGCATCATTTGATCAAAACGTACTTAACAAAGACATCGAAGCTGTTTTCTGTTCTGGCTGGCTTCACTAAAACAACACATGAACATAACACACGCAACACACGCTTGTAATAACAAAACATCCTAACGCGTTGGTACAGAACTCCAAGTCGAAAAAACAAGTTTAGTCCAACCGCAACGAAAATTGCACCGGCGAGTGCGAGTGTACTGAAGTGTGGCAGACGTCTACCGCCAGAAGATACGTGCACGGAAAGTGCCGTCGTTAGAGGAATCTGGCGAAGAACAGGGCCATGCTTATATGGGTGCACGACGGAGCGGGTAGGTACCGAAGACAGGGCTGACGAAGTCGGGCAGTCTTCATCTCAGACGCGTGGATTAGGGGCCACAGCGAAGCGCTCTGGCTAATGCCTGACAGTGAACCCGCTGGCTCTGTAGACAGTGGAAGATGGATGTCAAGCGAAGCTGGCTGCTCCGACCCTAGACCTCTGCCAGGCACTCGGGGCAAACCACGACCGTGACGCTGACGGGCTACCTCCCCCCTGCTTCTCCCCGAACGGACCAAGAGCTGCTTGCCGACTGCTTGGAACTCCGTGGGTCTACTCAACGGCTTCTCATTTGGGCCTGGTGGGATACCGCGTCAGCGATTGATCAGGGATATTGAAGTATAGTGTTGTTCACCTGTTGGTACCTGGAATCACTGTGGTGAATTCCTATTGGGCCACTTGCACGTCAATACCTTGTGCCGCACTTCTCGTGCTCGACATTTTTTGAAGTCGCCCCGCCACGGTGGTCTAGTGGCTAAGGTACTTGACTGCTGACCCACAGGTCGCGCGATCAAATCCCGGCGGCGGCGGTGGCTACATTTCCGATAGAGGCGGAAATATTGTCCGTCTGCTCATATTTGGGTGCGCTTTAAGAGCCTCAGGTGCTTGAAATTTCCGGAGTGGTCTACTACGGCATCTGTCATAATCATATGGTGGTCTTGGAACATTGAACTTCACTTATCAATCATTTATCAATCAATCAAATCACTTCTTTGAAGTTGTTGTCATTGTTCGGCAACTCCTATGGCGCACACTTTAAGCGCGCACAAAAGATCATACCTACTCATTATTCCAAGGCCGGTGAACTATCACAGCACCAGAGCCAGAGCTAGATCACAGCACTACAGTTATTTATTAAAATTTTATGCATGCATCAACGCATCAGAAATAATAAAATCGCAGCATAACTACGAAGTGAATGATGATGAGTGGGCGAAGAGTCTGTCTGTCTGTCTGTCTGTTTGTCTGTCTGTGTGTCTGTCTGTATGTCTGTCTGTCTGTTCGTCTGTCCGTCCGTCCGTCCGTTCATCCGTTTGTCTGTGAACTATACGAAAACCCCTAACGCAATCTAGAGAAAATATTTACTAGTAGATATGCAAACAACGTGGTCTATTTAGTGATTCGTAAACCATACGTGGCTACATAGTGATACTATACAACCACAACTACTAATTTTACTACTGCTACTACTACTACTACGCCACTACTACTACTACAGAAGAGGAAACGACCCACGGGCTAAAGAGCTTCAGTCTTAAGAAACGGCAACTCCAACGGCAAATGTAATCTTAGCAGGGAGGCACGCGAAGGGCTACCAAGAAACTTGTGCACGGGGGCGATTTTGAGACAAGGGTGCGAGCGTGCTTAGCGCCGCATGTGAACAGTATAGGTGCGAACCTGCGCGGTAGCGTTATTTCGAATCAAACGTGGTGGGATGAGAAGCGAGTGATGAGAAGCAATAAAGAATCGTTCTCTTTTACATCGCGGGTTAATTGGTCTTGGCCAGGACCAAATAAAATTTGTATAACCTAAAAAATTGTGCAAGCCACGATCATATTACTTAAGTTCTATTGTATTCCTGGGAATAAGATCTCGTGAATTCAGCACTAGGAAAACCAAGCGAAAGTAACGTAAAGATAACGAGCACTACCGGAGCTTGGTTGATTGTTCTAGTTAATTTAGAATGAAATCTGTTATGATACCTGTTGTCGTAGAAAAAGAAAGATAAAATACCGCCATTATATGAGGCAGTAGGCTTCTTCAACACTAATGATATTAAGGTCTCATTCACGTCCCAAAACAAGGACATGGCAATCAGTGATGCGATGTTGGAAGGCTCTGAAAATTTCAACCATCTGGTGGTCTCTAACATGCTCCGACATCATACTTTACGCGGGCCCTTTCGCCTCCGCCTAAATGCGAGCAGTGCGGCCGGGATCAAGGTCACCACCTTTCGACCAGCTGCCGAGCACTATACCTACGGTCTGCTATGGTTGGAATTAAAGCTATAGATGCAAGTTCTTCCAAATAGCCTGTTTCGACAGCACCACATCTTTTCGTTCTGAACAAGAAAACGTTTCCTGTAGTAATAATAGGGACTCTATGAGCTAGGCTGGGTGCCCTCGGTGACTTAGTTTCGGGATTACATATTTGAAAAGCCTTTCAGGTGTCCATAATAGAGTAATGGGACCAACATATTCACAAAACGCCATGATACGCACTGCCGAAGCGTTTTGTTGTTTGTTTTAGTATTGTTAAAGGGGCCCAGGAACGCTTTTTCAGAACCGTCAGTAAACGCTGCTGATTGGCGTGAGAGGCTCCTAAGAACGCCGAAACGAAATATAAAGCGGCCCCGAATTCACAAATAACTCTCAAACTCAGCTAAAAATGCTCCTTGTTCCCTCCGCAGTTACAAACACAGTTAACCTTGACATAACCACCGAGTAAAGCGCCAATGGCCGTCGACATAGAGCTTGGTAGTGTGTATTTGCAGTGCGGCCCTTGGTCTATTCTTGGCTCCACACTAGAAGCGCGATCCCACGTAGCTTCTTAAGTGCACTTTGAAGGAGTACACCTAGCCGCGATTGTCACTTGCACGCTGTCACACGAGCAAGTTTAGTGTCACTCGCTGCAAAGTACACTTGCCGGCAAGTGCGTTACCCAACATCACTTCACTGCGACTGCTGCGATGAAGTGTGAAGCTTCGGTACCAGTGGCTTGTACAAAAAGACGCTGTTGCCTAAAGCGGTGCTCATAATATATTTAAATCATTGTTTTTGTTATGAGACATATTGTTATGTGTAAAACAAGTCACAAAATAACACAGTAACCTCGCTACTTTCACTATCGGGTGTTTGCGGCCACGTCCGCTAGGAGAATACGGCAGCACACAGCAATGGTTGCGTCCGTCACGTTGTTTACGTCCAGGTACACCTGCACATATGCAGGTGAGCTGTTCTCTATTCATTTAGGCTGGCATGTGCCCCAGGTGCTATTTCACAAAGACAACGTCGTCCGAAGACGAGACACAGGCACAAAAAAACAAATATACGTTGTGCTACAAGTTCCTCAATCACCACTGCCGTCATTGCCTAAGTACACTTCGCTTTCTCGTGTTGCAGCGAACCATCAAAATGACACTTCGCGAGCGGAAGTACACTCGCTCAAAAAGTACTTAAGTTGCCACGTGTGACAGAGGTATTACTGCGGCCGCCATGAATGCCACCACGGGTCCACGCTCTCACTCGCAGTCACGGTGTACGTCAGCGACGCGTTTGAAAAAAACTTAAAGAACTGATTTTCGCTTTAAGACGCGTGCTGATTAACACATGGCTGTTCTTGCCTCTTTGTCACCACCTATCTCTCGTCACGACCAGCTGCAAACTAAACAACAGAAACCAAAAACGATCCTCCACCAAGTGATGTGGACCATCGTGTCCGGTGCCGTAAAATAGACCTTGCTTATTTGTAAAACACAGTGCACCTTCATGTATTAGTTTGAAAAGTTAAGCAGTTAAGCACAAAACTGCTTCTCAGATGCATCTCTAACTTTTACAGTGCGGCACGTGTAATATGTGCACATGAACATGATGCGTGGAACGGTGCATAGATCTATAAAGTCGCGCTTATCTTTGCCGTTATAGCGTATTCATATGAAACAGGTAGAGGAACAAGTTTTTTCCGACTTTGCTAACCATACCTTGGTGTATGTATATTGGGGCTATTTATATATGCAATGTCTATAATGTTGACTAATCATATGCTTCACCATGCAAGGGGCATTTCCTGAAGAAAGAATTACGGATGATATTGAGTGTTTCATTTTGGTGTTTCACCCCCCTAGGCTCCTGTGTGTTATCTCTTCTGGCTGAGGTATTGCATCTCCCAAAAATTATATATCTTGTTAAATATCGAACACACGTTTTCTGTTGCTTGAACTAACACTTCCAATAGAAGAGCGATGCTACTCATTCTTCGAATCTTTCCGAGTTTCTGAAAGCTATAATATTTTGCTGTGAAAGCGCTCGCCATTGTGTGAGAATTATTTTGTTAACAAAGTGTTTCACTCGGTAACAATTTGTACTGTTTTTATCACAGACGTCGGATCTCGTGAACTGGATGAGATCCTTGAAGCTGGACTTACTTGACAGGCACACACTCGCTACTGTAAATCCAGTTGAGATGATGGTGCGTGGTTCTCTTGACCTTGGAGTCGAGGCTGTGATCTCGCTTACCTTTTACGGCAGGGCTTTTGTGCTCGGAAAAAGACTGATGGAGGTGAGCAACAAATTTTATTGCATAACATGCTGCACAGATGTCTAGACCGTTCGCTGTGATATATTACATGTATAAGATAAGAAATTGTGACGAAGGTCAATCACTTGATGTAGAAGTCAACTGTTCCTCCAAACGAAAACGTCGTACCGTATGTCCGCTTCATCCGGGGTGTCTGATGGAGGCTATTATGCTCGAAATTGGCAACTATTGAAGCAGTATGGGGATTAAGTAATAGGTTGCCTTCTTCGTCATTTTCAGGTACTTTTGAACTTTCACTTTTTGACATTTAGCAGCCCGTTCGATATTTTATTATGCCAAAACACCCAAGTTATTTGTTCCCGGTGGTGTACTACAAAGTAACCTGAGAGTAGGAATTTCGATAAGTTAAAAATAAAACGAAAGCCAAGCAGCAAAGAAAATCTTAAAGGGAGTAGGTGATAGAGATAATTTAGGCAGCTAGGATTAATACCGAGATGACCAAACAATGGACAGGATAAATAAATAAGATACTATGTTCAGCAGCTGTCAATCGTAGGCTTACATTGAATACCACGGCAACTTCTTTACACTGCGTTCATCCTGATGAACCGCAATGAACATCTCACCTTGCAAAGTGGACGTACGTACCCGATGTTGTTGCTCGTTCTATGTCAAGCGTTTGCCAGATGTATGGTTGATGTGTGTTCGCTGCACGTGCTATCTGTGAGCTGAGAATGCTGAGCAAGAGGAATTTGTCACGGTAGTTATAAAAACTTGAAACTCTTGAACATAGCAACCATTGCTCGGTGACTGGTGTGAGAGATGAATTATTCGTGAGGTGCAGACGGAGGCATTCCAAGTGAGTTATATTCAGTCTAGCAATCATTTCAGAACTCTAGCTTACTCGGCAGCCTTCCGTCATTACGAAAGTATTTAGTGTTACCATTTTTTAACAACTCAAGTTTGTTGCACTGGAACTTGGCAACTCTAGAAAAATGCAACTCGCCTACAGACGCACACTATTCTTGTATCACTGCTAGAAACCAGAGCCCTAAATTTTATGCACTCAACAGTGACGTTAGGTTCGCACCAGAAAGGGTACAATGCTTTGGCAAGAAAGTTGCAAGGGCTCTTGCCTCTGGGTTTAAGAAGACCCAAGGCTTTAGATTTCACTTGCCCCTATATTGAAACAATCGTGCAATGTACTTCGCCCACGACAACCCAGTGAATTATGTCCAAAGATGCGAATGCCTTTGTTTATGTAGCGATGAGGTTTATTGAACCTCAATGTACTTTGTGGAGATTACTGCGATCCTGGAGCTCTGCCCTCGTAATTTGGCTGAGTGAAAATCGCACAAGATGACTGAGCCAGTCACCTCCCTACCCTGCGCCTCCACCAAATAAGATTAGCTTTGTTGAACCAGAGAATCCGCGACGAGGTCACAACGGAAAAGAACCGTACGGCAAGACTGGCATAGGCGGCACAGGTTCTCGCGCAAGCAGAACGCGGGGCCATTCGGTTTTTTCCAAAAACTCATACACATTGGTGCATATACTCCACTACAATGCTAACAATAATAATGAAGATAACAATGATAGTTATAACTCTCGCTGCACCCTCTGAAGTGGACTGGCAGTTCTCGGCAAGCCACTCACTATACATATCACGGGGCGTCACGCATGTGGAGTATTCACGCTTCTGTGATGCATTAATACAACGGTTAGCATCACTCTTTCACCGACATGGCTATTGTACAAGACCTCATTACGCAGCACTTTCAAGAATATGAGTGACTTTCTGTCATTATTCTTGAATTCCACGCATGATTCCTTATTTACACTATGGCTCCAAGCACGTATATCATTCGCTACAGCGAATCAGTACAGAGGTATACAGCAACGTGTCCTCCTCCTGTATGTCAACGAAAACACATGTCAATATAAAGTGGGAAGCCTCACCGATAATCACTGATACACCTAATGTGAAGCCGCCAACAAGAAGGGGAGTCTTCACGAAGCAGCATGCACATACGTGAAACTAATGGATAATGTTGCGAAGAGAGATTCTGGCGAAAACGCACAAGTAGGGCAACACTGCTTAAAATTAAACAAATTAAGGGGTGGTGCAATCAATTGAAGATGAATTTTCTAGACAGATGTTTAGAAATGAGTTTCATAGTGTTCCGCTACAATCCAAATTACGTGTCTGCTAAGTGTGCCTCAAATTTCTGGGCACCTTCATATGTCCTCCACAGCTACAGAGTTTAACGGCCCAGTATTTTTATTCATAGGGACTCCGTGAGTTTGTGTAGTGCAAGGCACGGCTAGTGGCTTGCCCTACAGAGCTTACATAATTGCCGTTAGCATCAAAGTATATTACGTAAAACATTGACTATTTCCTGTGCATTATTAGATGGACTACAGCAAACAACAGTCAATGTGGCGATCCGAGAATCACGGCTTGAATGACTACGTACTATTTTTGGCAGAGTTTGGTGCAACTTCGTATTCTGCCTATGACCTCGCTTCGAAGCTACGTGGATACGAAAACCAACGTGAGATATTCTATTTTATTTCAAAGGGCGATAATTAGAGCGAAGCGTGTGTACAATCCTTCAAGAAAGATATTGCATGGCGCTTCCTATGTGATGGCATTGTTATTGATGAAGGAAACTCGATGGAGGAAATGAAGTACACCGACCAAATAAAAACACAGTGGAAGAAGCTCAAAAAAAAGCGGAAATCAGAATTCTATACAGAATCGTTGTTAACATGGCTTCCTTTAGCACGTGCTATTTCTATTGCATAATTTTCTGATTTTTTCACTTGCTTTACCAGAAGGGGCAAAACAAACGTTCTACTTTGTCACTAACATCTGCTTACTAATTGTTTTGAAATCTAGCACATACCAATACATAGAGCACCGAATATTGTTATGAGACGGCAACTGTGTCTTGAAACACACTTCAGCATGAGGCATAGGGGATGAAGCCGCTGTAGCAAGTCTTTTTAAAGCGTCATTTGCACTGTTAGATAAAGTTGGCACAACACAAGCGGTCACTGTAAAAGTACACCTGAAATCTTTTCAACACAAAGTGGTAAATGTTAAGAACTTCAATCTAAATAAAACTGTATAGTGTTCAGTTTCCAGGCATGCTGTGCCTGGTCAATTCGCATTTGCCAGTGGAAAACTACAGGCTCCACGAATCGGTGCACTACACATTAAGGCAAACGGCTGTTGTGCATGAGCTGCAAATTGAAGTATCGGTGCCACAGTGGCCTGTAAATATCCATTTGCTCGTGATCGTGAAGTAGGCGCTGCCTGGACACAAGAACAGTCAAGAAGTAGAACAAAGCACAAAGAACTTCTGCTAATCGCATTACAGCATATTTCAAAATGTGTGCATGTCGATTTACCGCAATCTTCATAGTGAAAGAGCAATAATTACTCTGCTTTGTAGCTCTCGTGCAAGGTACACCGCAGGTTTTGTGAAATCGTCGATTGCCCTCGCGTGGGTATGGAGTCGGTCCTGCTGAGCGCGCAGTGCTATACCAGACAGAGATACGTAACTGACCCTGACCAAATGGTTGTCGCAGCTTGGAGCAAACCTCATAAAAAATCACATGTACTAGAGTTGTCGTAGCTTTTTTTCATTATTCGTTTTCGGTGCCTTCTTTCGCTGGCATGAAAGCTGCAAAATTAGAGCGCAACTCGCACCTCAGTTCTCAGAAGTCATTTTTCTTTACGCAGTCGACGACATATCACGAGCGACATACACCAGCGAACAAACAACGGAATTCGTTTTTGAGCTAAGCAAGCGCACGTCTCCATACGTTTCAAAAGGTACGAAACTTTTCTTTCATTTTAAACTGGCGTCTCTAGCTTTAAACACACACACACACACACACACACACACACATATATATATATATATATATATATATATATATATATATATATATATATATATATATATATATATATATATATAGTTTTTGCTACAGTGCTGTGGTGGCTTATATGTTCAGCAGATTAGTTTGCATGGGTGCGACGCTTGAACACAGCGATACTGCAGGTACAATAATTGACGCGCACAATACAGAAAAGCAAAATACCGGTGTTCTTCAGAAGTCGCACAATCGAAAAGCTGGAACAAGTGTTATTTGTTCTTCATAAATTTCTTGTTATCAAAATACCTACGTGGGAGCCACGTTGAATGACAGCACACAATATCTTAACCCGTAAAAAAAACTAAGCCTAATCACAGTTAAGATAAAACTGTAGAAGTTTTGGTTGACCAAAACGTTTCAAGTTGTACGGCGTTCAGCCTAGACATGGAAGGCCTGTTTTTTTTTTCTTGCCTATGGTGTCGCATAGGCTGTGTGAAAGAAACTATTGTCGCCGACAATGATGAAAAGGTGTTTCAAAAATAATCTTATACTAATATAAAACAATACTCCACAGTTGTTTTGTTTGGGCAGAATCTGTCCGCACAAAACTCTAGTATCTGTATCGAGTCAAGGGTAGCACACTACGATGGAGTATATTTTTTGCTAAAGTGGATTGAACATTTGAGCAATATTTTAAGGGTATCGTAATGCATGTTTTCAGATACGTCGACTATTGGTGTTCGTCGACCCGCCAACTTTATGAAGTCTATGTTCCAGGCTCTAAGAATTCTTAAGCAAAGGGTCGGATGTTTGTGCTTTACCTGTGAAGTCCCAGGACACAATGTCTTGCAATATTTTTATCCTTCATTACAGTTCCAGAGGGACAATGTTTTTGCTGGTCTTTTCCCTCCGTTCAGCAAGACCATTTTTACGCTACCACTCTCCTCATTAGAAAATTGTTAAGAATCGTTGGCCTCGTCTTGTGTTAGTTCCACTTTAAAGAAGTCCAATCCTCACAATGTAGGTGACAGATTTTTACGGCAGGTGTTCAGATTGGAAGCGCCTTGCTTCCCGTGCTTGGTCCTTGCTTCCACATTACAATGGCTCTTGCATAACCTGAAGAGGGAACAAAAAGAGGTTCTTGACGCTTCAGGTGTGGCTTCAGATTGGCGAAAAACATTCGTCGTTGTCCCATACATGGGCGCCATGTTCCACCGTATGACAAGGACGGCCAGTAATTATAACATAAATGTTGTCTTTTGTGCTAGCAAGATGCTAGCAGCTTCTGAGCGATGCTTGACAAAAGAAAGCAGAAGGCGCAGGCCACTGTCAGCGCTGAAGGTTGTGTTGCGAACGAAGTTATCGGAAGAAGCAGAAGCAGGAGAAAGTTTCTATGTGGACCCCAAGCCCAGGAAAGCGGCCCGTTTACAGCCTCGAGGGTGAGATCGGCACGCGCTGAGCTGGGTATAACTTGACACTGAGGGGCAGCTACGGGTGTCACGAAGGAGAGCACGGGACAACGCTTGGCCACCGGAGGAGACGAAGAGTGGAGAAGACGATGCGGTGACGGAGTCAGTAGCAAACCACCCTCCGTGTTGAGAAGAACTTTTTCACTCATTGTGTGTTTTCGTAGCAATTTTGTTTGTTCATAATTAAGTAGTTGATCGTTACTGAAACAACGCGTCGGTATTTATTTTAACCCACACGAACGACAAACTTTCTGGTGCTGAAACCCGGGACTCCTCCTGCCGCCGACAATACAGTGTACTTTACACCTCAACGACTCCTCGCCAGAACGTCCCTGTAATTGTCTGATGCCGCCCTTCCGACGAGCTTATCAACAAACTTTTCAGTGAACATGGAACGCGGGCACAAGAAAAGCATGATCCTCCGAGCACAAGCGATACGTCCCATTAACAAATGTGAACAGGGCAGACAAATTAGCACCACACCTAACGAAGCAGGAATGCTGCATACCCGTTTGACATCGACACGGACAAATTCCGACGCTGTCTGCAATGAGATAGAGAACCTGATTTTCGAAGAGGACCTGGAGGAAGAGTATGCGTAAGTGATTGAGTATAACGACTGTATACTGCAATGTTTGGCACGGCCGGAGAACCGATTGAACGGCGACTCAAAGCAAGCGTCTCCAGCTCGACCAGCTCAACCAATCAAAGGTGACCTAACCGAAACGATGTCACAAAAAATGAACGTTAAAGTGCCAAGGCTTGAGCTTGTAAAATTCAGTGGGCGGCGGCATGAGTGGCAGCCCCTCTGGGAGTTGTTCGAACAACTATTGGACAACAACGATCAGCTTTGCACTAAGATAATTTTCATTACCTGAGGGCATCTTTCACTGGTGAAGCCGCTGCTGCGCTTACCAGTCTACCTCCAACGTCCTGGTGTACATCGACGCGAAGCAGCTGGTAAAGAAACTCTTCGAAAACGAAGAGCTCCTAATTCAGAAGCAAATGAAGAAGCTCATCGGCATCACACCTGTGCACTTCGAACGGCGTGCGTGGACTTCGACGTCTCTAAGACATTGTGTCAGCGCACATCAGGGGACTCGAGACGCTCGGCCAAAAGCTCGACGGTTTTAGCTCCATGCTACTCCCCATCGTGCAACGAGCGATGCCGAAAGAAATTCAGCTTGAGTTCAGCCGTAAGTGCCTAATAAAAACTGGTGGCCCCATCGACGATCAGCAGGCCAACACCGTCGGTTCATCGATAACGACGGAGGAGGGAGACAGAATTACTGTTAACACCTTCTCAAGGCTCCTATTTTTCCTCTGAGTTTAGGTCGAAAGCCGTGAAAATCTGGTTGCGCTACAGACCATGGACGTTAAGCAGACGTCGAGTTACAGTGCCAGAGAAGCGCCCTCACTGCTCGAAAAGAAAGGAAAACAGGCTCAATCTGCTGCAATGCTGCACCAAAGCACTACTCAGGAAGAGTGCTTCTTTTGTAACGCTACAAGCTACAACACGCAAGACTGTGGCGAAAAGAAAACGATAGCAGAAAATAAGAACCCGTTTACAATCTGACGGGAAGTGCATCAGGTGCATTAAAAAAGGCCATTCGGCGAGAAAATTCCGATCTAACATAAGATATGTGAAGGGCGAGAAAAGGCATGCCAGCACGATGTGTGACCCAACGTATTAAAAAAATGGCAGCATATGCACGAAGTGAATGATGGAAAGTGGGGCGAAGCATTCGTCCGTCCATTTGTTTTTGCTTCCGTCCGTGCATGCGTCCATCCGCCCGTCCATGCGTGCGTCTGTTCGTGCGTTCGTCCCTGCGTTCGTCCATGCATCTGCCCCTGCGTCCGTTTATGCATCCATCCATGCATCTGTCTGTGTGTCCGTTCGTCCATCTATTCAACACTCCAATTACCACCATCTCGCATCTTTTCATCATATATTTCCCATATGGAAGCACCGCCATCCAGCGGACCTTCCAAGGACTGAACAAGAGGTGGCACACGCACACTTCATTGCGTCTTGTGCTTCGGGTCTACTTCCCATCTTTAACCACGGCGAGTTCATGGTAAATACTAGTTCATTGTATTCATGACACTGCGGCTTAACGCTCACTAAACATTTCTAAAACTAAGGAGGTTACACCAAGCGAGTATAACGTAGCAACCTTTTCCTGTCAGATAGTGCTCATTGTACATGCCAATGGCTGCTAATGGGAAATGAGAGGCAGGAGAATTTGGCTTTTACATTCTCACGGTTTGCGCTTCGTGTCTACTTCTCACCTTTACCCATCTCGAGTTCATGGTATATACTAGTTCATTGTAATCATGACACTGCGGCTCAACGCTTGCTAAACCTTTCGAAAACTAAGGAGGTTACACCCAGCGAGTATAACGTAGCTACCCTTTCTTGTCAGATAGTGCTCATTGTACATGCCAATGGCTGCTAATGGGGATAGCAGCGTGCGCGTTACCAAAAAGCCGAATGCTCCTGTCTCTAATTCCCCATTAGCAGCCATTGGCATGTACATTGAGCACTATCTTTTATTGTTCAACAACGCACAGAAGAAATCTCTCATCTGCACCACCTTGGAGGTCAAAATGCTATGCTTGTTACACACTACAACGGCTACGAGAACGAACGGGTGCCGCTATAAAGAGCTTCGCACTAAAAGCTGCAGCATGTAGAGAAGCATGATGCAGGCTGTGATACACGACTCTCACAAGCTCCGAGTGGTTTTTGATGCCTCTGCGCAGGTAACTCAGTCAAGTCATTGAACGATAACTTGAAAAGCGGACCGAACTTGACCGCTGATTTAGCCGGTTTGCTTCTGAACTTTCGCCGTCACACGGTGGTGCTAGCTGCTGACATTGAACAAGCATTCTTGGAGGTCAGTGTCAGACCTGTGGACAGAGATGCATTGCGTTCCTTGGGGTTCGAGACAACGCCTAAAACCGGCGAACCACTTCCGCTGATCGCAACTTGGCGCATGATTCGGGTTCCTTTTGGAACGACTGCTATCCCGTTTATGCTCTCAGCAACACTCCAACACCACTTGAAGAAATGTGAAGAACAATACTCTCAAACTGCAAGTTGGCTTAAGAGTAGTCTTTACGTGGAAGACTTGCTAACTAGAGCTGAAAGCGAACAAGCAGCATTAAGGCTCTACAAAGAAGCAACCGAGATGTTTGAAGCTGCAAAAATGAAACTGCACAAGTGGTCATCTAACAGCGAAACGCTCCGTCAGCAATTCTAGAGGAACTCTCGTGGCGCCGCACATCTTTAAGATCTCGTACTCCCTGCAAAAGGGTCCAAGGTTGAAACAACGGCGCGGATATATGAGCCACTGGGGTGGCTGTCTTCCTTTACTGAATGCGCCAAGATCTTCTTTCAAGAGTTGTGGCACAGAAACATCGACTGCGACGACGCTCTACCTGGAAACATCACTACAGCCTCGACAGAGTGGTTAGAGGGACTTCAATATCTTCATGATGTTCAAGTGCCCCGATATTACGGGTCACAAACGAACGGAGGGGATGACGACCTGCTTTAACATTTTAGCTGATGGAAGCCAATTGGCGTACGGAGCGGTCACCTACTTCACTATGAAGGGCGACAACGGGACAAATTTGACAATTCTGATGAGTAAATCAAGAATTGCGCCGGTCAAAAAAATACCCTCGCGAGATTGGAGCTAATTGCATGTTTGCTTGCAGCTCGATTATGCCACTACATTTTGGATACCCTCAAAGAGAGGCCCCCGAACGTCTGCCCGTGGACGGGTTTAACAATCACGCTCTATTGGATTCTCGAAAATGCCAACCTCTGGCAGCTGTTCATGCACAACCGCGTCACTGAAATTCAAAATCTCACAGAATGGTTATCGGGGAAGCATAGCGGCGGAATAGAAAATCCAGCGGATCTTTTCACACGAGAGGTACCCACTGCGCAATTGGTCACGAATGGGCTCTGATGAAACGGAGTGCCATGGTTTTGCCGAGCAGAGGTGGATTGGCCTCGAGGGGTTTCCGAGGCAACATTCGACGACGCCGAGCTCGAGCAACGAAAAGAAACAAGTGCTGTGCCGGCTACAACATCGCCACCCGCTAAATAATTCATACGTGACCTTAAACAATACGGTAAACTATCAACGGTAATCAGAGTATAGCGTGGATTTATCGATTCATCAAAAACACAATGTTGAAGTAAAGAGCTCGGATCCCTCACATCACAGGAGGTGAATAAAGCAGAGAAGTATTGAATACGCCATTAACATAGAGAGTTTTTTCCAAGAGAAATTGCGTGCATCGATAACGAAAAAGAATTCCACCTTACTCACCTTTGAAGACTGTTTCGCTGATGATGGACAGTGAAGAAATTTTTAGAGTTGACGGAAGGCTGCAGCGTAGCCAAGTTAATTACAATGAGAAGCAACCTGCTGTATTACATAAGAAGAGCAACTTCGCCGAACTTTTTACCTTACAGTGTCACCAACAGGTATTTCACGGAGGCGAACGGGACATACTGACGCAGCTGAGAGAGCAATTCTGGGTGATCGGGGCTAGACGGATGATAAAGAGAGCCTTTAAGGCGTGCGTAACGTGCCAGCGCTTTCATTCAAGGCCGGCCGGCCAAGTGACTGCTCCTGTTCCAACAGATTACAATACCCAGGCCTCTCTTTTTGAAGGGACCAGTGTAGACTTTTCTGGCCCTCTTCTCGTCAAGGGGGCAACGACAACGAAGTTGTGCGTTGCACTTTTCACATGCGTTGTCCCCCGGGCAATACACCTCGAGTTGGTGAATGCCATGTCAGCGGCGTCTTTCTTGCTTGCATTCCGCTGATTCACATCTTGACGATGGCTACTAAGCAGTATTTATAGTGACAAGGCGCTCACATTCAAGAAAACGAGCAGAGATCTCGCCGCACTGTGGACAGTTATTAGAAACAAAGAGGTGAAAAATTTCGTTGCCAACTCACGCATACAATGAAAATTCATTGAGGAGCGAGCACCGTGGTGGGTCGGAGTTTATGAGCGCTTGGGTGGGCTAACTAAACAGGCTATGAGAAAAACGCTGAGAACAAGCAGCCTGAGATTCTAAGAGCTAAGCATAACGCTGTGAAGTGTAGGCCATGTTGAACTCGTGCCCTCTAACACACGTTTATACGGAACCCAACGAACCCAAGTCATTCTGCATGTCCGGCCTTATTTTTGACAGGAAGACGGCTGACGTCGCCGCCTAACCTACAACAACAGAGGATTGCAGCCCTTTCCTATTCCAATCTTAAACAGATACTGTCCCATCAAAGTAAACCACTCAAACAGTTCTGGAAAAGATGGACAAGTGAATACTTAAAAGAACTCTGGAATTATCAGCTGAAAGGAAAGACTCCAAGGCAGCTGTACGCCGGCGAATGCTGAGGGATTCAAGGCTACCAAGACAGATGTGGATGATTGAAGTTATCGAATCTACATTTCCTGGCCGCGACGGCAAGATTAGGTGGTGTCGAGTGCGAATGTGTGGGGGAACGATGCGTCGACGGCCCGTTCAGTTAATGCACCCAGTTGAACAATATAGCTAAAGGCAAATGACGGCGTGATTTCGGGGGGAATCTGTTGCGAACAAAATTCTCGGAAGAAGCAGAAGCAGGAGAAAGTTAGTGTGTGGTCCCCAAGCCCATGGAAACGGCCCGTTTTACAACCTCGAGGGCGAGATCGGGACGCGCTGTGCTGGTTGTAACCTGACACAGAGGGGCAGCTGCGGGTGAAGAGAAAGGAGAGCACGGGACAACGCTTGGCCACTGGAGGAGAGGGAGAGCGGGGAAGACGACGTGGTGATGGAGTCAGTCGCAAGTCGCCCTTGGTGTCGAGAACTCTTTTACTCATTGTGTGTCTGTGTCGCCATTTTGTTTCTTTATAATTAAATACTTATTCGTGACCGGAATAACGTGTCGGTATTTATTTCAACGAACGTGAGCGACAAGTCGCTCTATAATGCACCCGTTTCACTGAGTGTGCTAGTGGCGTGTTGTACTTCACTCCTTTGTCATGCGGGTGCAGGTACACTGGGCAGACAGGACGTTGCCTCAACGCTCGTCTGAGGGAGCATGCTAGCTCTCCGAAAGGTACACCATGCACGCAACTTGCCCTCCATTGCCGGCAATTCGGCTGTGCAACTCATTTGAACAAAACCACTGTGTTGATTAGGCATAGAGACTAGCGCAGGCATAAAATTGCTGAAGCGTTGCAGGAGATGGATGCATGAGCCAACTTTCAATCGCTGTCACAGATGCTGAGATTTCGTATCTACAGAATATTTGATTATGGGCTTGGTGGGGGAGTCAAAGTGTTTTGTGCCTTGATGCGTGCATATATAAGACATGTTTCTTCAATTAAACATTCAGAGTTTACAGAGCGCTTGTGTAGTGAATATTTTGTGTTTTTTCGTCTTGTTGTGCGCTGATTGTAATAAGCTTAAAAAACGTGTGCTACGTGTTGGTACCCGAGACTTCGCTGTGTTACGTTAAACGCGAAATAAAATGCGCCACTTACTTAAAAGTAGCGCTAATTTGATTATGAATAAGAACTAGAAGAAATAAATTGCAGGGTCTCCAGCGTTTAAAACGACTCAAAAGTTACACCCATTTTTCTGTTTTGTTTTTGCCTCGGGCATTGTATCAATCCTGATTCGTATCGAAAGCTTTCCGTCTCTGACATGGTCTGCAAGCCCTCCTGGATCGGAGGCAACACAATTTTCAAGCAACCTCACCTGGTTTACCACTGCCTCTGTGATTGACCCAGGTTTCGTTGAATAACAAAGCCACATGATACAGTCATTATATGTACTTTGAAGCTTTTATCCTCTTTTACGCCGTGATGTTTGTGATCTCTGATGTTAGGATGCAGTGAGATGGTCGCGCTATTACGAGGCGTTGGTTTATGCAACGCATGCGATAGTGCCCAAGGCACTGGCGTGCTACGCCGATGCCAGTTGTCAGTTTTCCACTTCTGTGCGGCACCTAAAGCGATTCGCTTTAATAAACATGAACACATATCAAGTATGTCCCAAATTTATTCACACAATTTATTACTACATGCCTTTTTGGGGAATATAACGTATTACGAAAGGCGTACACACAATTCAATGATATACTCAACGACGGGATTGAAGTCGAGAGCGAACGGTTTCATAGCAAAAAAAATAGCATCAGTCACTTGCTTAGTATTGCTGTCTTACAATGAGAATACAAGCATTCTAGTGTGCGCCAACATTTTCTAAACATTCTTTCTTATTCAGTCTTGTACGAGTCCTGGTGTGGACAATTGACGAATGATGCAGCATATTTCTAAGCACTGCTGTAAAATGCTTTATCGTTGACCCTACACGAGGTGTTTCCAGTCATGCCCGCTAGATGGCGAGCCCTCATTTGAAATATACCTTTGAAACACCACAGCGTCAAGGCTAACTTCCCGCCATCCTTCTTTCTCTATGTTTACCAGATGACTGGGACACCTTTCTTTACAAGTACACCAATAACACCTACACGGTCGACGACAATATTTTCTATCGACCTTATCTTGCCACAATGATCGTGAAACTTTTCGAGAGCACGCACGTTGGCAAGGAAGGGCTGCAATACCTGGTGGCCTGGACCTTCTACAGGCAGCTGTTTGAGCTCACAGACCCAACCTGGTTTCTGAGAGGCAGGAGTGCGAATGACGCTTGCTACGAACACGTCAAGAAGGTTTTGAAGCTGGCCATCACTAGCCATCACTTCCAGTCGGGTATGTCTATGTGTGTACATCATTGGTCAAATGTTATGGAATTTTCCTGGCGCCATTGTCCTGCTAGTGCCTTTGACAGGCAGGCTCCAACAAAAGCTTTCGACCATAGCGGAGCTCCTAGCTTTCATTTCGTGAGTTATCTGCGTTGCCATCACGAAAACGCTGTCTAAAAATAAAGGATTCTCACAGCTAATAAGTGTTCAAAGTAATTAAAATTTGGTCCGATGAATAGTAGGTGTGTGCAAATATTCGAGTTTGGAATTCAAATTGAAGTGAAACATGAATAATTTTATATGATTTTTGAATATCTAGTATTCGATGTTTCGAACTACTCAACATGACGTATCAATAAAGCGCAATAAAGCCTAGTGATGGTATGTGTTTAGGTTAGGGTCTCTAAAACAGACCCTAGCGTCGTTACAGGAGGTCTTCTGTAAAACTTTTCACTGATATCCTGGATTGAAGGTGAGCGCATTTTTACTTTAGTCACCGATATCTCAGCTCCACAAGTAAAAAAGAAACGACAAAAAAATTAGGTACTTTACTACTTTGCCTCTGAAACGAAGCCACCGATTTCTTGCCCACTATTGACGCGTATGCAAGAAGAGCCCCAAAAGTTCCGCATTTTACCCGATCAACCTCGGTAATGGGCTTCGCATGTACACACTTGTTGACGCTTTGCACTCGACACAGCCTTACTACACCATAAGTTCAGAAACTGTCAAAGTTCGTCCGTGCAGTCGAACTCTGTATGAAAGCACACCCAAAGATAGTTTTTTTTCTATTTTGGGGGGAGGGGGAGGGAAAAGAAACCATGGAGTGCACTAGCTATCATACCCACTCTTTTAACCATAGTAAGGTTAGGAGTGGTGCTACTAACTGGATTGGAGGCTCTTCCATCAATATACTTGCACGCCCACAAAATAAACACAACTCGCCGTAAAAGTTCACGGTAACAAGTGACCACGTCCTAGTTTCCCTGATTTTTTTTTTCATTTGACTATTTGTAATTGGCAGTACACGTTTGAAATCAGTATATGTATTGCAAGGGAGTTTAATAGCGACGCCAGGTAGTAGGCAGGCAGCCGGTAGGAACAGAAATGCTCGAGCCGTCCAGCGTCTACAGCTCGTGCACACACTCGCGCTTCGCTCTCCGAGAGAGATGGTCCCACTAGTCAGTGCCTTGCGAATTCCCCACTACAATACCCCGGCGACCAAGACGAGCCATCCTGGCGACTCAAGGTGACGAGAGAACAGGAGGGTCGTAGCAGGGCTTGAGGCGACTGACGTGGACCGTCTCACGACCAAGGCGGCGCTTGTCCGTGGATGGCTTGAGCGGTTCAATCACATAGGTCACAGAAGAGGGGTGCTGTATGACGCGGTAAGGGCCCGTATACTTGGGTGCAAACTTGGGAGTCAGTCCAGGAGAGTGGAAAGGAAGTCGGAGCCACACGAGAGAACCGACGGGGAATGTGTCCTGAACAAGATCACGGTCGTGGCGATCTTTTTGGAGGGCTTGATTATCGGCTGTGAAGGACCGTGCAAGCTGACGACACTCTTGGGCATGTTCTGCCATTTCAGAAACTGGGCTGAACTCGGAGGCATCAGGATTGTATGGCAGAATTGTGTCGAGTGTGCTGCAGGGGTCACGACCATATAAAAGAAAAAATGGAGAAAAGCCCGTTTTTGATTGAATCGCCGAAATATAGGCATACGTCACGAAAGGAAGGACAACGTCCCAATTGGAGTGGTCCGAATCAATATATATAGCGAGCATGTCTCCGAGAGTTCTATTGAAACGTTCCGTTAGGCCGTTCGTCTGAGGGTGGTAGGCTGTTGATGTGCGGTGTACCGTGCGGCATGAATGTAAGAGCTGCTGCAGAACTTCGGACAAGAATACACGGCCCCTGTCACTCAGGAGCTCCCGTGGTGCACCATGACGAAGAACAAAGCGATGCAAGATGAAGGTTGCAACGTCACGAGCACCAGCCGAAGGTAGCGCTGCCGTTTCGGCGTACCTTGTCAGATGGTCGGCAGCCACAATCACCCATCGATTACCACCAACAGAGCACGGTAGCGGGCCGTATAGGTCAATCCCAACACGGTCAAATGGGCGTGCAGGACATGGTAAAGGCTGCAGTTGACCGGGTGAATGAGGGAATGTCTTGCGGTGCTGACACAGGAAACATGAGCGAATGTGTTTGCGTACAAACGTGTACATACCCCGCCAGTAGTAACGTTGGCGGATCCGTTCATACGTCTTTAGCGCCCCGGCGTGTGCGTGTTGAGGCTCAGCATGAAAATATTCGCAGATATCAGAGCGCATATGGCTGGGTATGACTAGCAGCCATTTACGACCCACCACTTGATAGTTGCGACGGTATAACAGGCTATCTCGTATGGCGAAATGCGTTGCTTGGCGGCGAAGAGCACGAGGGTAACCGGAAGTTGATGTGTCAGAAAGCATATTCAAGAGCGAGACAATCCAAGGGTCTTTCCGCTGTTCGGATGGCATGTCTGTGACGCTGACGGAGCAGAGGGAAAAGTCAAGGGCTGATATTTCCGATTCATCAGATTTCACGGGGGATCGTGAAAGCGCATCTGCGTCTGAGTGCTTTCGCCCCGATCAGTAGACGACGCGTATGTCGAATTCCTGGAGGCGTAGTGCCCAACGTCCGAGGCGACCAGAAGGATCTTTCAGTGAAGCCAACCAACAGAGTGCGTGATGGTCTGTTACCACTTCAAAAGTTTGGCCGTACAAATAGGGGCGAAACTTGTTTAACGCCCACACAATCGCCAGGCACTCTTTTTCAGTAACAGAATAGTTGGCTTCTGCCTTAGTGAGGGCGCGGCTGGCATAGGCGACCACATACTCCGTAAAACCTGGTTTGCGTTGCGCGAGTACTGCACCAAGGCCGACGCCACTTGCACCCGTGTGTACTTCGGTCGGCGCAGTAGGGTCGTAATGACGCAGTACGGGTGGTGAGGTAAGGAGTTGGCGCAGTGTTGTGAAGGATTCGTCACAGGCTTCTGTCCAATTCGAAAGATCTGCAGGGCCAGCAAGGAGTTTGGTGAGTGGAGCGATGATGGAGGCAAAGTTCCGGACAAAACGACGAAAATAGGAGCACAGGCCCACAAAGCTCCGTAGTTCTTTAACAGTAGTCGGCTTAGGAAACTCGGCAACAGCACGAAGCTTGTCAGGGTCGGGAAGAATGCCGGCTTTCGAGACGACATGACCAAGTATGGTGAGTTGTTTAGCCCCGAAGTGACACTTCTTCAGGTTAAGCTGAAGCCTGGCGTTTGTAAGGCACTGTAGAATCTTACGCAGACGAGTGAGATGCGAAGTGAAATCGGGTGAAAAGACCACAACGTCATCAAGATAGCACAAGCAGATGTTCCATTTGAGACCGCGTAAAATGCTGTCCATCATTCGCTCGAATGTGGCGGGCGCATTGCAGAGTCCGAATGGCATTACGGTGAATTCATAGAGACCATCTGGTGTGACGAACGCCGTTTTTGGACGATCAGACTCAGCCATTGGAACCTGCCAATAGCCTGAGCGAAGGTCAAGCGAGGAAAAGAATTCTGCACCTTGGAGACAATCGAGAGCGTCGTCTATGCGGGGAAGAGGGTAAACATCCTTCCTCGTAATGTTGTTTAGGCGCCTGTAGTCTACGCAGAACCGTATCGAACCATCCTTTTTTTTGACGAGTACAACTGGTGAAGACCAAGGACTACAAGAAGGCTTGATGACTCCACGCTGTAGCATGTCGTCTACTTGTTCTGCAATTACGCGACGCTCTGCCGGAGACACACGATAGGGGCGCTGGCGCAAAGGAGTACTCTTTCCTGTGTCAATTGTGTGCACAATTGCGTTCGTTCTTCCTAGAACCGCTTGGGGAAAGTCGAACGAATGCCTGAATTCGTGTAACAGGGTAAGAAGCTGCTCTCGTTGAGCCGGGGCTAGATGGCAGTCAATAGAACGATGAAATGCATCGGAGGACACACTGTTCGAGGCAAAGTGAGGAACCAACGCGTTCAGTTCCATATTCGGCTTGGTGTCGGAGAAATCGGCAGGCACGATAGTACCTTCATCGATAAGCTGAATGTGGCCGAGCGTCTCGTTGCGGCGCAAACTGAGGGGGCACGAGTTCGGATTGGAAATAAATATTCCGGTAGTGTCTTTACAAAGCGCAAGAACGGCGAATGGCAGCGATGTGTGATGGCGGCTACCAAAGATGTGAGATGGCGTGAATAGGACGGTAGCGTCAGAAAGTGAAGTGCAGCAGGCAGGGACAAACTGGGCGCTGAAAGGAGGAAGGTCTATGTCCGTCGCGACGACAAGGTTAGCCACACTAGATACGGCCGCATCAACAGAAGGCGCATCACGAAACGGTAACAGCTCCACTTCGGCCCGAGCGCAGTCCACGACGGCGTGATGACGTGATAGGAAATCCCATCCTAGGATGACATCGTGGGAACATGAAGCCAACACGTGAAATTCAATGATGTACAACACGTCTCGAATAACCACTTTTGCCGTACAAGCCGCGACGGGCTCAATTTGTTGGGCGCTCGCAGTGCTCAAATAAACTACGGCAGAAAGCATCGTCACTTTACGAAGAGAGCGGCAGAGTCTTTGGCTAATCACAGATATCGCGGCACCGGTATCGATGAGTGCAAGTGTTCGTACACCTTCGACGATTACATCGATAAGATTGGCGGGAGACAGGCGAGGACTTAAACAATTAGACGATGACGTAGCTCGTGCCTCCGGAGCTGCGGCAGTTAGTTTTCCGTCTCAATGGAGGTCGGTCGTCGACGCATAGGCGACACGGAACGACGACTTGGTGAAGGGGAAGGTGAGCGGGAAGTAGAACGTCGAGAAGCGGAGGTTCGGGTACCGGAAGCAGCTTGCGCATCGCGTTCGTGAACTTCAGGTGGCACGTAAGGCGCGCGGCATGAAGACCGAAACGAGTAGTCAGGGTATCTTGGTGTATTAGCTGCGAAGTGCCGACGACATAGACGCGCAACGTGACCTGGAATCCCGCAAAAGTAGCATATCGGCCGGTTGTCAGCAGTGCGCCAAGGATTTCCAGCATGCTGCTGTGTAGCTGGAAACGGCGCGGTAGAAGGTCGCACAGGTTGTGGCGTATACAATGGCAGACGAGGCGGAGGCATTGCCGCGACGGCCGCATAAGTCAGTGGCGCGGCAACAGGTGTTGATGGAGAGGCAGGCGTAGGTAATGGCAACGCCTCGGAGACCTGCTCCTGAATAGCTTGTCTGATTGTCGGCGTTAGACGGTTCGTTGGTGCTTCGGTGGTCGGCAGATACGAGACACACGAAAGCTGTCGTGCGACCTCTTCACGTACATATACTTTTATCTGCTCCAGCAGGGTGCTGTCACCACTGACGGCCAGGGAAGCGAGAGAGTCGTCTGCTGTCGTTGACCTCCGAACTAATGCACGTTGCTTGCGAATCTCTTCCAAGTTCTGGCACAAGGTTACAAGTTCGGATACGGTACTTGCGCCCTTTGCCATCAACATTTGGAAGGCATCATCGTCTATTCCTTTCAAGATATGCCTGATATTTTCTTGCTCGGTCATCTCAGAGTTAAAGCGCCGGCATAAATCGATAACATCTTCAATGTAGCTAGTGAAGTTTTCGCCCTGCCTTTGCGCTCGTCCGCGTAGGCGCTGTTCAGCACGCAGTTTGCGCACTGCGGGGCGATCGAACACAGCTGTAAGGGTGGTCTTGAACGCGGCCCAAGTGGTAAATTCCGTACGGTGGTTTGTGAACCACAGGCTGGCGACGTCTTTGAGATAAAATGGGACGTACTCCAATTTCGAGGGGTCGTCCCACTTGTTGGCGGCGCTCACCTTTTCAAACAGCTGCAACCAGTCTTCCACATCTTGGTCCTCGGCGCCGCTGAAGAAGGGGGGATCTCGTTGGCGCAGGGTGGTAGGTACGATGACCAGTTGAGATTGGGCCGTGCTCTGCAGGGGGGTGCCTTGCTCGGTCGTCTGATCAGGCATTGCTGATGCAGTGGGTAGCTTCCGGCTTCGAAGTTCCAGGTTTGCGTACCCAGCACACTTCCACCACTTTGCAAGGGAGTTTAATAGCGACGCCAGGTAGTAGGCAGGCAGCCGGTAGGAACAGAAATGCTCGAGCCGTCCAGCGTCTACAGCTCGTGCACACACTCGCGCTTCGCTCTCTGAGAGAGATGGTCCCACTAGTCAGTGCCGTGCGAATTCCCCACTACAGTATATTTATTATACGATTCCTTGTTTTAGTCACTATTTGGCACAATTCGGTTCGAATTGAATTCGTGATAAAAATTCATTAGTCACACACACCTAATAAATAGAAATGCAGTGGTACTTCGTTATTTCAACATAATGAGTGTGACGAAATTGCCCGTTATCATCCATACCTTCGCCATTGTACTATGTGGTGGGTCAGTGTTCATATTAGGTTGAGAAGCGTTGTATGTACTGTAGCAAGCACACCGTGTGATAAAAGAATAGGAATAAACCAAGGACACTTTTGTTTTTTGTTTGACGGACTTTTTCAACAGCAATAAACAAAATAAGTCAGATAATGCAATTTTTCTGGTCTAGCTGTACTGTTGTAATTATGACATAATAACAAAGTCATTGAAGTCCACAAATAATAAATTTTCAGTTGGAGGGACTGAACCTGCACTGTTCGAATAGCTCATCCAATGCTCCACCAGTAGAGCTACCGTAGTGCTTGTCCTACCATCCACCCTTTGGGGGTCTTCCAGGGCACATAAGCTTGGGAGTGCTCTTTAGCATCACGTAGCACATATCTTGTTTACGCCCTGGCAACTGTCGGATAATAAAATGAAAATGTGCCTGAAACGCAAGTCGCCAACGCACTGTCCTACCTCTATTTTTATCGTTCCCGTTTTGTACGTAGGTGAGCGCCTCTAACTGTCCCTTGTAAACATGCAAAGCTCTCACAGCATGCTTCGAGGAGCTGAGAATATTTCACTTGACTATGCGGTATGGAGGAGAACGTTCTCCCACGGTGGCTGGTCACAACACGTGGAACGAGGCATGACCTCTACGTTAGCACGCTGCCAGTGGAAACCAGAGCGACGTTCCTGACAGTTTGAGGGGTGGAGCTCCTTGAAGCGTCGGTCTGTACATCCTAGACGTATGTGGTTGTACACTCTAAAAAAAGAAGTGAGAATGAAAAAACGGGCTCCGTTTCTCTTTCGGCACAGAACTTCCTCCCTTTCGGGCGCTTTAAACCTCGCGCCCTGTCGCGGCAAGGACCTAAGGAGTAACGTTCCTTCTTCAGTGTTCATCTCAATCATGGTGGTCTCGCGCGCGTGCATGCGTATGCCGAGCCTAGCCAGCCGCGGCCAGTTGCGAGGGATTACTTTTACCTAAGATTGACGCAAGCAATGCACGAGTGACATTTTGTTTTTTGTTTTATTGGTGTAGAGTGAAATCCTCTCTTCATTTTATCGCCAGGCCCTCGCAAGATGCTCTACACGCTTCAGTTTGTGTCTCCTGTTGTTTTACACTACCAATTTGTCACGAGAACAAGGAGCCCTGCTTCTCAAGCAGTCTTGCTTTATCGACTACTTTAGACTGTACACACATAATGGATTTTTTCGGTGTCAACACACTTGGTAAGCCCACGCAGTTTTAGTTTCGCACGGCACCAACAGCACTCATGAATTTAACGAGGCTCATAAAAAAGCATCACACTTAATTTTTCAACATTCTAGGAAACCTTAAATCCCTGTACGATTCATGCGTGAAAGCATGATCATATACAATCGATAGAGTTATACGTTCCGCTACAGCCAGATGGATGTTCTTTGCAGTTTACTCCTATTCGAATAGGGCCGCTGTGGCCGGAAGTCGAGCCTGCGTCCTGCAGCATAGTCACACGACACCCAATAAGGCTATGCTACCATGGCATATGAAAGCACAAAGGGAAACAGGCTGCGAAGTTTAATCGAGTGTTTATTCGCCAGACTAGGTTACAACCAACACAAACGTTTTAAACATCATCATAACTACACTTTTGTGAAAAGTAAACCAATGACTTCTGTCAGTTAAACCAAATTCTCAATCGCATGCGTTTTGAATTGCACTGAAAGGTAGGGCGGAATTATGCACGCGTGAAGTATGCCTTTCTCGTTCCAAATTTTGCTTTGTCGTGAGAAACTCTACACAAAATGCACTTCTAGTAACAGCTGTGCACAGCAGGTGTGTACTAACACTCACCCATCTTTGTGAAAAGAGTATTGCAAATCCAGAATAATAGTGACCACTGGAGCCACAGCGCTAACAACGAAATTGTGGCACGCACCTTGACTGCAAGTTAACACGCGAGGCGAATCGCGAGAGGCATCTCAAGCAGAAAAGTATGTAGGCACAGCATGCTATAACGTTATAGTAAATTTGCGCACTGTACCGCTAGTTCCTCCACTCAAATGATAAAGCTGCCGCGATGCCAGCAGCCACTGTCATCGCTCACGAAAAACTACCGTCGAATGCGAGGTCATCGCTTATTTCTCTCGCTAGACCCGCGTTGTAACTTACGTATACACTGCTATGATTGTCGTTACCGCATCAAAAACATTGTCATTTAAGGGCTAGCAGTGTACTGTATCCATGGCTAAGGTTCACACTTGTAGTAAGCGCGTAAAAAGAATATAAGCAAACGTCCTCACGAAACAGCTTAACGAGGTTGGCGCGACCACAGAACGCCTACCACGACGGAGACAAAGTCTGGTCTCCATGCTGCGCCCTCTCCGAGTAACAAGTGGAAGAATAAAAAAAGACGTGACCTCTGAAATGGCTAACGCACGGCAAGCGTTTTCGTTCTCGGAAGCATCAAGAAAAAAATAACTCTGGCAGTGGTCGAGAAATGGCGCAGCGTTCCGAATGCCGTTAGCATTCTATGCATGGCTTGGGGTAATCGTTTTCGCGAAAACCTGATAAGCTCTAGTAATTATTCCGTTCATCATTTTGCAACCGTTGATAAACTTCCGTTTGTATAAGCATCAGATACAACCTATTTACGTGTGCGCAAGTTGTGGTATGGCTACAAAACGAAAAAAAAAGTGTACGAAAATTTACTTGTAACTTGTGCTACTATAGTAAGGCGAAATTAATTGCCATATAAGCTCGTGCGCTTTCGTCGTAGGACGTGTGTAAACATGACGAATAGTGTGCCGCTGAGGAGAATGCTTGATTGTACTATTGTTCATTGAGTCCACTCTATATGCGCACTATGAGTAGTCAGTGTCATTGTGTGAATGTGTAGCTATATGCATTGCATCAGCTTATACTAGGCGGCTGGTTGGTTGGTTGGTTGCGAAACTTTATTGAGGTCCTGCAAGGCGCGCGTCAGCGCGCAGCGGGCGTCTCCCACGTCGGGACCGTTAGGCCAAGCCTATCGGCCGCTCCGCGGGCTTGCTGGACGGCCCAAAGTTGGTCGGCCAGGAGGGAGCTGCGAAGGGCCGCCTCCCACCTGACCGATGTAGTGTTGGGGTTAGTGTACATTGCCTTGCACTCCCAGAGCATGTGCGCCAGCGTGGATACATCCCCACATTCGGGGCAAGCGTCATTGGGGAACACGTCAGGATAAATAGCGTGAAGGGATCTCAGGTTAGGGTACGTGTCGGTCTGCAGTAGTCTGAGCGTAAGGGCTTGTGGCCTATTAAGATTTGGATGAGGGAGTGGATATAGTCTCCGCGCGAGGTAAAAATATTTTGTTATTTCGTTGTACGTGGCAGGCGCGTCCCTGTTTTCCGCAACCCCGTTGGCCCCGAATCGTTGCCCGGAACCCGCGCGGTCGGTAAGTGCGCGCGCGGCCTCGTGGGCAGACTCGTTGAGGTTGGGGGGAGCGCCTTGGACCTGTCCAACATGTGCAGGAAACCAAATCAGTACGTGGTGCTTGATGCCGTCGCGGCCACCACTTTGGAGCACGCGCAGGGCTTTCTTGGAAATTACACCGCGCTCGAAAGCGCGAATAGCTGACCTAGAGTCACTATAGATGACCTCCCTCTCACCTTCCAGGATGACCAGGGCGATGGCCACTTGCTCGGCAACCGCCGGATCGTCAGTGTGAACCAATGCGCAGTTGGTGATTTGTTGTTTGGAGTCGACGACGACTGCGGAGAAGGCGCGGCTCCCACGGTACGCGGCCGCATCGACAAAGCTGACGCCGTGCTCCTCACTGTGAATCTGCTTGAGAAGAGTGGCAGCTCTAGCCCTTCGCCTACCACGATTGTGCTCGGGATGGACATTCCTCGGTATCGGTGCCACGGTGATGAGGTCACGAATCTCACGGGGTACCTGTCTCATCTTCTCGTCCACTTCAGCCGGAGAGTGACCGAGCTCTCGGAGTATATGTCTGCCGGTCTGGGAGCTCGAAAGGCGCGCGAGCTGGGCCCGCTCCTGCGCTTCGGCAATCTCCTCCAACGTATTGTGTACTCCGAGCTGGAGCAGGCGCTCGGTGCGCGTCCTGATCGGGATACCGAGGGCCCGCTTGGTAATCTTTCTGAGCAAGACGTTGATCTTGTCACGCTCGGCACGCTGCCAATTGTGCATGGCCGCGACATATGAAAAGTGGCAGAGCACAAAGGCATTGACCAGGCGGATTAGGTTGTCTTCCTTGAGGCCTTGGTAGCGGTTGGCCACCCGCCGAACCAGCCGAACCGCGTTATCCGTCTTGGCGGCGAGCTTGAGTATAGTCTTGCCGTTGGAACCATTGGACTCGATGGTCATGCCGAGGACCCGAATGGAGTCAACTCTGGGTATCGCACTGCCATCTCCGGTGTAGAGCTTGATATCACTCTTCGAGATCGGCTGCCAGTTTTTGGGCTTGGGCCCTCGCCTAGTGGGTTGGTAAAGGAGAAGCTCGGACTTGCTTGGGGAACACCTCAGGCCTGTGGGACGGAGGTAATCTTCCGTGGTGTCTATGGCCTCCTGCAGGGAGCGCTCGACTTGCCCGTCGCTGCCACCTGTGCACCAAATGGTAATATCGTCCGCGTAAATTGTGTGGTTAATGCCTAGGCGGCTGGTGTCAGTGAGTATTTTTCAATGGGCTGAGGGGCCAACTTTCCGCAAGTGGGCCGTAATGGTGTGTATGACAATGTACGTCACCACAGGCGAACTTTTAAGTGCGAATGCACTTTATAAGTGACCCTGAATTCACCGTCTGCGGTGCGCCTCCTTCTATCCCCGCGCAACGGAGCGAGGAGCGAAGAGGAGCGTCTGTAGCACCGGCACAGCGACGTCACACACAACGTGATTGCGCGCGCTCCGCCCTCCACTCCGTGGCTGCGCGGGCAAGTCGTCATAGGTATGGATTTATCGCAGGCATCAACCTCGACAGCGATACCTCCAACAACGAGTGCAACGCAATCGAATGCAATCATTGCACGCGTCGTTGAAGATGTCGCGCCCATTGAAGACAAGCCAGCGCGGTGAAGGGCCCGTGATGCCGAGCGCAAGTGGGTGAAGTGGGCCGCGGAAATAAACATCATAATAGTGCGAATTTACTCTCACATATACGCGCCAACTCACCAAGATTTCCCGAGAGCGTCTAATGGTTCCTGGGAATCGCATTGTGATCGATCGATCACACGGGGGAGTTCGTGCTATCACAAGAAAACGTTAACTCACTTGCGGATACCAACGGATTTTAACTTTAATCCCCCTCATAGCATCACCCCGTGCATTCGCACTTAACCATGTTCACCCTCGGGAAAATGCTTTGGAGTTTTTTTAGTATCGTTGAGCCCCACCAGAAGGTGCCATCTACCACCTACTTCACGGCTGTGACGCTCTAAAACCTCCAGCTACTTATATAACGTTAAACATCCATCTATCAAAACTGCATACTGAGTCGGAATGGTTTCGCTGCGATCGAGTCTACGGTTTGGAGGCACATCTCGTGATCTGCGGCCCCGCGAATGCACGAATAACGTCGCTACACTGTGTGAATCTGCGAGAATTAAATACAGCAAGCCTAGCATGTACTCTTCGGGTGAGGACTCTGTAGTATTCGTGTCTCTCAGAGTGAATGTCGCCTTGCTGGCCGAACGAAACCTACTTCCTCCGTCGTTGTCTTCGTGATGTTTTCATCACCACAAGTTCGTCTGCTTGTTTTTATAATCATTTCGTTCGATGTCAAGCTCAGCTCAACCGTTTTTTGTAACTTTCAGTGCCGTGTACTCTTTATCAGACGAGAATCAATGCACTTGCTAAGCCTACTCGTTTCGCTAACCTGGGGTCATCCATCTTGATTTTCATAGGGAGGAACATGTTTCTCCGTGGGAGCGGGAGTAACGTTTTTCTATTTAAAATGAACATTGGGGACATCGCCGTTTCTCCTTGAATGGAGAGAACGTCACACCGTTTCTTAAGAGTTTATGCCTCAACTTATCATAAGACGGCGGTACTTGTATAGGATGAAAACATGCGAGATCTTATACAACTAGATGGGGGTACTTGGAATGTTCACTATATAGAAGGACGAAAGAACGGATCATAGTTTACCGATAAAACTCTCCGAAGCTTCGCCCCTCTCGTCATCAATCACTCCATGGAAATGTTGTGATTTTCCTTATAGGAGGCCTTGCTGCGGCACCCGGTAAAAACGCATTTAGTCTACTAGAATGATGTTGCTTTAAAATAACAAAAGAATGCATTTTTATTCCGGGAGTGAAGACACTAATAAGCATACCAGTGACTTTTGAGCGTGTGCGCAATAGTTCTGTATCTGGACTATTTGAACACCTTAGATCTACCTGACAAATAACGCGTGGTCACGACAAGATCAATACTAATGACATGATGCGAAATATGTTTGTGAGACATTTTGTAAAGGAATTAGCCTATACCAAAAACTTAAAGTAAATCAAAAGCGGACTTGACTGTGAAATTTACTGATAATAGCAATTGCCGAAACAAATGTACCCCTCAACTGCATTCATATCAGTACAAAAAAATACAGACTATGCTGAAACAAGGCATAGTGTTGAGCTGCAATAGCCTTGTTATTGTGGTATGTGTTATTTTGCGTAAAGTGAAGTGCATTTTGCAAATTTATGAGGCTGTATTCGACAATGGTCTGTGTAACACAGTGCCTTGGCATGTTCTTTTTCTGGACAGTGGTTCCACCACGCATGCTTTACCAAACGAAGCGAATGACGTCAAGAATTCGCAGTTCCTTCGAGGAGGCCTTGCAGTCATCGAGTTGGCTCACACCAGAAATAAGAGCCACTTCCATCAATAAGCTGATCAACATAACAGTTTACACTGGGAGTCCCGGCCGGCGACTAGACCCTGACTACGTCGAAGAGCTTTACAGTCAGTATTCACGGATATTGTGCCAATAAGTGTGAACACAAATTGTTGCCTTAGTACACCCACATTCAACTAAATCGCGCCTTGAAGCACGAGCACATAAAACAAAGCTATAACGCAAAAAACTTTTTCGAGCGTAAGTCAATCAGCAACGTACCCCGGCACGCCTGGAGGCGTGACTGAAAGCACAACAAATTCTCATAATCTATTCATCTCTTCCACCGGTACATCAGCAACTGCTTCTCAAAGTACTACCGCTTTGAGGACTGAACGCACGTAAAGCTTTGCAGAGACAGTGTCAATATACATTCCGTTGTTCGTTTCTTTCTGATTAAAGCAGTGTGATCGGGGAACGGGGTGCGTTCACGAAATAATGGTGTTTCAGCCCACAACCTCGTAACTAAGATTTGCTTCGGTTACTCACTCTAAACCTTATCATAACATTATTAAATCAAGCAAAAATCACTTCCCTTTATGGCTTATTTGTGAACACACTTAAGTGGTTTTCTGAATAGAATTTGAATTAACCTAATCAAAAGTTTCGTGACTTGAAACCCCCTAAGTGAATTAGCTATAGCTGCCTCTTCTCAACTATAAGCATCAAGTCACAGCCTTCGGTTTACGTCCTACCTTATGGGATGCCATGTTCAAGGCTCAGATAAATCCTCAAGCGAGAATGCCGTTTGAACGGGCACCTAAATGTAAGTTTCATTCTGAAAAGAAAAAAACAGGCTAACAGATAGGCAATGAGTTTTCAATGTCGAAGCATGTACCTGCTCGAGAGGTGATGATCACGTGGCACTGTATTTATTGTTGCTTTCCGTCATCTTGAGTGTTACTGTATATCAATGTTTCATGAAGTCTCTACAGCTTCCGCATGCCATTGGTTCCATGTGGAAGTCAGTATTCATTGTTATGCTTCAGTACGTATTATTTTAGATCTGTTTTTTATCTTTATTTGCTCACAAGCCTATCGTGTGTTTTGATAAAATGGGCTCCTATTTTAGGTACATCGCATCTGCTTAAGAATATCTTGATTATCATCTGCCACAGAGTCTTTTCCGGATGTGCCATTGGACCGACTATTCCCCACCTGGATTAGGTATCTTTCTCTCTCCACTCACCTTGCCTGGAGGGACCAGAAAACTATGCTGTATGATGAAACCATGGTCAACGCCTTCTTCTCACCGATTGAAGATGCCGTTTTTATAACCACAGCAATAATGCATCGTCCATTCTTGTACCTGTATGGACCAATCGGCCTGAATTATGGTGGACTTGGAACTGTGAGCATTAGTTTCTCTTTTTCTTTTTTATGATTTCCACAGGTTGTATCTTATCCGGGTTCGTAATATTCTCAACACTGTGTATCAGATATGCAATATTTATTGTGTATCTAATAAACAGCGGTACAAACTTTTAACTGTGTGCCAGAAAAGTCGCAACACACTAGTTAATTTGGCTGGATGGTATATTCTTGTCTTTCGAAAATCAGGATGAAGTAACACATCACAAGCGACATCGCAGGCACTGACGTATCTACCTCTACTGTGCACGCTTTGGCTGCACTTTCTACAGATTTTTCAGATAAGATGCATCATTTTTATTAACTATACCACCCCGAAATACATAAAATATTACAAAGATATGATAATGTATTGTTGCATTATGAGAAGTGAATTACAGTTGCAGAGTTTACAGTTTTCCCATTAGCGCATCATGTAGCTGTAGTGGTTGTGGTGGACGAATCGCGACCGCAAGGACGTGGGATTGTATTACCGTCGCAGCGGCAGCCATTTTCAACTTATACAAACCATCGAGCCCCGAATACTGCTCACGCTGATACTTCAGCATGATGCTTAACTCTTCACCTTTTGATGCTTCACGCATGATAACTCTTGCTTGTAGCAACAGGACCTTGATTTGTTAGCTCCATGCTTTGTCAACAGTCACCACAGTGCATGTCAATGAGGCAAGTGAAGGTGCCATGGCGGATGTGATGGCGTATTGAGAAACCATGGGCAAATCGTAAATTTCTGCGCAGTTTCAAATACTATATGCATACACTACGTCTCAAATTTCGAGGAAACTTCATACCAAACTACCTATAATTTTAGGTAGTACGTCAGGAAATATTAGTTATCTCGTAATGAGATGACGAAGTACGTGACACCAACAAGCAAAAAGTCTCTTTCTATTTTCCTTGCTAGTATCTGTTCTACCACAAATGTTTTAATAAAGGTGCTCCACGCTCACTTTACCGCCAACAGGCGGCACTGACGGCTGTTCTCAAGTATAAATGCACATATAATCAGCCTGACTAAGCCCACTGCGGCATAAAGGCCTCGCTTATGTTCGTACTGTCATCTCGGTCCTGTGCTTGCTGCTGCCACTTTTTACCCACAAAGTTCCTAATCTGATCTGCCCACCTAAATTTCATCTCCCCTTCACCAGCTTGCCTTCTCTTGGAATTCAGTCAGTGATCCTTATTGACCAGCAGTTATCGTGCCTTCATTCTACGTGCCCTGCCCTTGACTAATACTTGTTGATTTCGACAATGATGTCCTTAACGTCCATTTGTTCCTTGGTACACTGTGCTTTCTTGTCGACCCTTAGGGCACACCTATCATTTTTCTTTCCGTTGCTCGTTGCGTCGTCCTCAACTGAAGTTAAACTCTCCCGGTTTCTGCTCCTTAGGTAAGTACCCGTAAGATGGAGCTGTTATGTACCTTTCTCTCGAGGAATAGTGGCAACCTGCCATTCATGATTTGAGAATGCATGCCGAATAAGCTCCACCTCCCCCATTTCATTCTTATTCTTCTAGTTACTTCAATCTCATGGTGGGCTTCAGCGGTTGCTACTTGTCCTACGCAGATCTACTTTTTTACAACTTCAAGTGCACTGCTACCCAGCTCAAACCTCTCTTCTCTTCGATAGCTGCTTTACATTTCTTTCGTTTTCTGCAGAATATTTAAAAACCTACATTTGTGCTCTCCTTGTCTTAAGCATTAATGATTAATTGCAATTAGTCCGCTTAGTTACTGAGCAATGCATTATCATCGGCGAACAGCAGGTTACTCTCCATTAACTCGTTTCACTAATTCTTTCCATTCTAGTCATCTCAAAACCTCATGTAAGCACATGGTAAATTGCATTAGGAAGATCGTATCCCCTTGCCTTGCACCCTTTTTATTAGTATTGTGTCGCTTTCTTTAAGAAGCACTTTTGTGGCAGTTCATCCGCCGTCGCTCTCTTCCAGGATATTTATATATTCTTCGTCAACGCCCTGATTCCGCAGTGTATGTATGATTGGCAATTTTTTATTTTTTCATCCTATTTTTTGTTAGTATTAATGTGGTCAATTGTTGAGTAGCCTGTAGAACAACATGCATGATCTTATGGTTGGTTGTATTCTAACGTCGTTTTAGTTCTGTTGCTTGTATACAACGGAGAGCAAGCTTATCCTACATGTACACCCTCCTAAATCTACGAACGAATGTGCGCAACTCTGGCCCAGTGGTAGAGCATCGGGCCCGTCATTCGAAGGTCGCACATTCGGATCCCACTGGTGGCAAGATCCACTTTTATTTTTTTTTCCACATTTTCAGTACCTTTACATGTATTAACACCCCTTATTCTTCCCCTGATGTCATGGTCTGTTAGTTCTCATGAATATTGTGTCTACAGCCAAACAAGCTCTTAAATTTACACTTCTTTTTTTTCACGCTGTTCCCAATGTGTCATCACGAATGAAATTCACACCACTCTCTCTGACACAATCTTGATGGTTGCTGTCATCACACAATGATTATTCACATATGGCTTTTTAAGTCATCCATCTTGCTGTGCCGTCATATCTTGGGATGAGGATGTAGGCTTCGACTGAGGGAAAAATTTTAGGAGCATAACAATCAGCCTTGCTTTGTGGAAATGTTATGGCAGTGGACTTCTAACGGTTGGGGAGTAAACGCAAAATAACGACAAGTACACCCCCTGAATAACAGCAAGGTCGAGCTATTGAACAAGAAGTGAACCATAGCAAGTACATTAGAAGGGAATGCGTACAGGATGCGATAAGGCTACCGAGTTCCACTTCTACAGGGCTCTTAAAATCTCTCCTAATATACAAAACCAAATTAGGGCGCTATTCTCGTCGTAATACGTAATGCCAGATGCCTGCTTCCATGTTATGATGAAGTTAGATGGCCAATTTTACGGTTTAGGAAGACTATTGATTGTCGGATGCCTTTTTTTAGCCTTTCCACGACGTCGCACGCGCGTTATGTCTTTTCTAGCAGCACTATTGCGTGCAATCACGCTGCTTTCTCACTTCATTTTGCAGTTATTCAATTGAGTAAGTGAAGATAACTGTGGGTAACTGATAAGTCCGAAATTCTCATAGGCTCAAGCGTTCAATAGAGCTGATATTCCCAGTTGGTTTAATAAAGAATTGAGTGAGAAGGAGAAGATAGGACCTGAAGAAAGGTAGGGAAGGTGAGAAAGAAACCACATTCTGATCTTTCCACTTAGAGGGGCTTACAAGATTTCACTGAACCATGAGAGTAGCTGATACACTTACACCGCACAACGTTAAAATTTGTTAACATTGCAATAACTGTTTCAACACCGTGGCCCAAGTGAAACTTTTTTGCTTAGCTCTTATAATTCATTTCTGTTTGCAGGTAATCGGTCATGAAATTATGCACGCATTTGACGTACGAAGTACCAATCGCGACTTCTGGATGGTGAACAATTTCACAGACGAATACACTAAGAGGGCACTCTGCTTGCGGAGATCGCATAGATCCGTTGTGACTAACCATTCTCTTCATTAGGACCATATATATATATATAAATATATATATATATATATATATATATATATATATATATATATATATATATATATATATATATATTTCTGCTCACGGCTGGTTATTTTTTCATCCACTTTTCTTTCTTCTTATTTACATTCCATTGGTTCTAATAACTTCCCTGTACATTCCTTGGCATTACTGTCTGTTAGATCTCATTATTAATGTGTTAAAACGCAATATATATATATATATATATATATATATATATATATATTTCTGCTCACGGCTGGTTATTTTTTCATCCACTTTTCTTTCTTCTTATTTACATTCCATTGGTTCTAATAACTTCCCTGTACATTCCTTGGCATTACTGTCTGTTAGATCTCATTATTATTGTGTTAAAACGCAATATATATATATATATATATATATATATATATATATATATATATATATATATATATATATATTGTAAGAGTTCATATGGCTTCATCTTCCTCATCTGTCAATATTCATCATCACTCTTCGCTTCATCCTTCTTCATCATTGCCATATATAAATGCGGCAGCACGGCAATTTCTACTGTGATGGTTTCGGGACGTTAAACCCCACATATCAATCAGCAATTTCTACAAAACTAGTTCTTGAACACTCATTAGTAGCGTAAAATTCAACCTTTGAGAGGCAAGAAATATCTTCGTAGATGTGCGCAAGTTAATATGCAGAAAATTTATTACAAGAAGCGGTGCCAAGAGCCCACAGTAATCATGTCTTGGAGGCCCCTTCAATGTTTGCTGCAGTACTGAGTTCTACAGCTCTTAAACGTCTCCTAAAACGACTCCTAAAAGAAATTTAAGAGTCGTTACGTGATCGTTTTTAATCTTCGATGTACGACAAGCAAAAGGAAGGCAGTAAAATGAGTCAGTGAGCAATGACGGCATCAGTTTTCGAAGGTAGCTTTGAAACAACTTGTATAGTCTCATATTGTCTCGTTTCAACTAATCACTTCGTTAAACAATGTTAATAATTGCGCAACCATCATTTTCAGCTCTCTATAAACCAAGCAAATGAATTGGACGATACAACGGACTCGGAGAACCTGGCTGACCTTGTAGGGACCATGATAGCTCATGCTGCGTACTCTTCCTTGCCGGAGAATCACAAGAGTGAAACACTAGTTGGTTTTAACGCAACATCAGAGCAGCTGTTCTTCATCAATCATTGTTTGAAGTTGTGTGCTCAGCGCAGCCCAAACTTCAGACTCTATGCCCCGTTTCGGTCAAGATGCATAGTGCCGCTCATGAACATGCCAGAGTTTTCCCGTGTTTTCAGCTGTGCAGCAGGCACACCAATGAATCCACAGAATAAGTGCAAATTTTGGTAGTAAATCGTTCGATGTGCGATATTGCCATTGTCGGTCTTTTTTCTCTATCACAAGTTTTTCACACAGACAATCAAATTTCACGGTGAACATGCGTTGATAATGAGTCTTAAGCTCGACTCAATGCGACGCATTTGTACCCAAGTTTATTTATTCAGATCAAAATACTACAATATTTCGACTGTGTACAGATACTGCGACACGTCCTTCTTTTCTGTTTTAAAAACTCTGTCCGATACTCTTGTAGCCACTGCCTTGGACAAAAAGATAGATAGAGAGATAGATAGATAGATAGATAGATAGATAGATAGATAGATAGATAGATAGATAGATAGATAGATAGATAGATAGATAGATAGATAGATAGATAGATAGATAGATAGATAGATAGATAGATAGATAGTGTGGGCATTCATTATGTGCTTTTCATATATGCATTATCATAATCATCATCATCCGTCTGGGTCCCTGTCCTCATCTTCACTGGGGGTCACCACCATCATCGTCAGCTGTGTGCACGCTTGGTCTCAGACTGCCCAATCGTTGCTGAGCCCTTGGGCTGAATAAACGCTGTCTCAACCCAGACGTCATACGTGGTGAAAGTGGATTTCCGGTCCTCGGTCCTCTCCCGCTTCGCTCGACTCCCTGGAACTGCGTTCAGGCCGCCGATTGCCCACACTGCCTGTCAGCATGTCACAGAATGAGCCTGCCTGCGCTGCTACCATCACTGCTGCCATCTCTTCCCCGCTATCTTCAGCCGTGCCTCCTGTGTACGTACACAGCCACCAGCGTGATCCCCCTCTCTTCGCCGGACGTCACGGGGAAGACGTGGAAGACTGGCTCGATGAGTACAGCCGCGCGAGTGTTGCTAATCGCTGGGACGATAGCGCCAAGCTCCGTTACGTATCTCTCTACTTGACCGGTTGGGCGGAGACGTGGTACTTTAACCACATAATCGACATTGCCGACTGGGCTACCTTCGAGCAGCAGTTACGTCACGTTCTTGGCACACCGGCCATTCGATCCGCAGTCGCGAAGAGAACCCTCGACACTCGCCAACAACATTCCGGTGAGTCGTACACGTCGCACATTGATGACGTTCTTGCGCTCTGCCGGCGGGCCAATTCATCTATGCCGGAGTCCGACAATGTACGTCACATTATGAAGGGTATAGACCCTGTTGCCATTAATGCCCTGGTTGCTCAGAAACCGGCTACCATAGCCGACGTCGTCACAAAATGTCAGCGCCTCGATACTATGGACTTTGTTCGTCTGACACCAGACATAGGCGAGCAATTTAACAGACCTCTCTGTGACCTCATAAGAGACATAATACGGGAAGAGTTGCAGAACATAGGTTTCCCACCTTCTCCACCGTGTTCTCAACAGTCTACGGGAGCGACATTACGCGAAATTATCAGGGAGGAAGTGACATCTCTGAACTCTCCGGCTCACGTCCAGTCGCCCATACGTACCTACGCGCAGGTCGCTGCTATGCCTCCCAGCGAGGTAAACACGACGTTGCCGCTAAAATAGTACGCGTCAGTCACTGCCGTTCCCCCTGTGAACTACCGTTTGATGCCCCCTGACCGGTCTTCGGCCCACCTGACTGCGCTATCTTCAGGGGCCCCGAACGCCTTCTACTCGCCCTCTGGCGCTCGTCCCGCCCTGTCTCATACTACGGTGGCTCTCGCGGCCACATATCGCGTTTCTGCCGAAAGTGCCAGCAAGATGAGCGTCGGAACAACATGCGTGAACGGGATTTGTACAGTGGGGCCTCTTATCAATGTCGGCGTTATTCGTCGCCGCCGCACCGGTCTCCATTTCCTCCGGCATCGACTGCACCACGGAACAGCCGAAACACGAGACGCTGCTCGCCTTCCCCCTTCCACCGTTCCACTTCTCCACTTCGGCCCGCCTCATTGTCCTCTGACAATCATTCGGAAAACGAAACAATGCAGTTTGTGGAGGAAAAACTGAATTCGCAATTAGAACTGAATTCCCTCCATCAGGCCCGTGACACCTCTGTGGAAGTAGAAGGAGTGCGAGTCGATGCTTTGGTGTACACGGGTGCGACATTGCTGTTATACGTGCTGATTTTTTTGAACATTTAAAGAAAGTAACGACGCCTTACGATAGTTCCACGTTAGTCGCTGCCCAGGGAAACGTCATTCGCCCTTCCGCGTTTTGTACTGTGCGTGTTTTTATCGACGGCATCCGCCATCCTATTCAGTTGGCTGTCCTGCCCCGCTGCTTTCACCGACTAATTTTAGGATGGGATTTTCTTTCTTCTGCATTCGCGGCTATTTGCTGTGGGTAACGCGTCGTACACCTCACCGACACGGACTGCACGCTCAGTGACGACCCCCAGAGGCCACTTCGTTTGACAGCTGTGGAAGATACCGAGTTACCACCAGGTCGACAGCGAATTGTAACTATAACCTCCAAGGACATGGACCATGGCGATGTCTTGGTCTCACCATCATTTAGATGCGTCGGTAAAGGCATCATTCTCGCTTCCGGCGTAGTTCAGTTTCTCAACAGTTCCGCACTTATCACCGCTGTGAATACGGCATCCGAAAAAATTCTACATCCCCAGAACACCACGGTGGCCTGCGTGACGGATCCCGAGCCAGCGTGCGTCGTGACACTTCAAGCCGTCTCCTCCAATGACAGCCCTAGGGGTGAGCCTGCATCTTCTTCTGCCTTTACTGCAGCCATTAGCGACGACTTCACACCTTCACAGACGCAACAGCTACTTGCTTTGTTAAAGAAACACGCAAGTTCCTTCGATGTTTACTCCTCGACGTTGGGCCGCACTACTACTATAACGCATCGAATCCACACAGTCGGAACATCTGTTGTACACCACCGGCCCTACCGCGTGTCCCCTTCTGAGAGAAAAATAATCGAAGAAAACGTAGATGACATTCTCGAACGAGAGGTAATTTCCGCTTCATCTAGCCCTTGTTCGTCGCCTGTGGTTCTGGTTCGCAAGAAGAATGGCTCCGGGCGCTTTTGCGTCGAATATAGGGTGCTCAACAAGATCACTCGCAAGGATCTGTACCCGATGCCTCGCATTGACGACGCCCTTGATTCTCTACAAGGCACGAAATACTTTTCCAGCCTCGACCTGCGTCCCGGATATTGGAAAATTCCTATGCACGAAGACGATAAAGCGAAAACGGCTTTCGCAACCCCCGACGGGCTATACAAATTCAACGTTATGCCTTTCGGGCTGTGCAACGCGCCCGCTACATTTGAACGCATGATCGATACCGTGCTACGCGGTCTGAAATGAGAGACCTGTCTCTGCTACTTGGACGACATCGTCATTTTTTCGTCAACGTTTCCTCAGCACGTGCAACGTTTTAATGACGTCCGGACGTACCTTGCCGCCGCTGGTCTCCAACTCAACACAAAAAATGCCGTTTCGCCACAAAAGCTATCAAGGTTTTGGGCCGCGTCGTGACCAAAGACGGAATTCAGCCGGATCCGGACAAAATTGCTGCAGTGCTTCGCTTTCCCCGCCCCGAAAGGTCGAAGGAGTTGCGAAGTTTTCTTGGTCTCGCCTCCTATTTTCGCCGTTTCATACGAAACTTCCCATCTATAGCGGCTCCACTGCACCAGCTTCTAGCTTCCGACGTGCCCTTTTTGTGGTTCGAAGAATTTCAAATGGCATTCGACCTGTTAAAGTGTGCCTTCACGTCCGAACCTGTACTCCGCCATTTTGATGATGCCGCGCCGACCATCCTACATACGGACGCTAGCGGCCGTGGTAGAGGTGCCGTTCCGCTCCGACGCGACACCTCTTCACAAGAGAGAGTAGTCGCATATGCCGGTAGAGTACTTACCGCAAGCGAGAAGAACTATACCATAACTGAGCAGGATTGCTTGGCGGTAGTCTGGGCAGTGCAAAAGTTCCTTCCTTATCTCCACGGCCGTCATTTCACGATCGTTGCTGACCACCACGCCCTATGCTGGCTTTCCACGTTGAATAAATTGTCTGGACGCTTGGGTTGGTGGATTCTACGTTTACAAGAGTATGACTTCGATATCATTTACAAGTCAGGTAGAAAAGACCAAGACGCCGACGCCCTTTCGTGCTGCCCGCTCCCAAATACCCAGCTCAGCATCGGCCGAAGTTCGGCCATCACTTCTACTGTAGCGCCCGCGCTCGCCTCAATAGACCAGCCATTATTGGACGAGAAGCACACACTTCACTCCTGCCAGTTGTCTGATCCGTACTGTAGACGTATTATGGACAAGCTCTCAGGAGCTGCCATCCACCTAACGCGCGGCATCGTCGTCAACTCTTGCGATTTAAGCTGCAGAATGGAGTCCTGTACCGTCACATCTACCACCCTGATGGGCAACGCTGGGTCCCCGTGTTACCACACTCTCTTCGACTTGACGTGCTTAAAGCCTTCCACGATGACTTCACTGCCGGACATTTTGGTATCCAAAAAACTCATGATCACATTCGAAGTCACTTCAACTGGCCTGGTATTTCTACTAGCATCACGCGCTACGTCGGTTCCTGTGTCCCGTGCCAGCGTCGTAAAATCCAGACAACTGCACCGGCCGGGCCTTTAAAGCCAATTCCGTGCCCCACAACGCCATTTGAGGTTGTAGGTATTGACCTTTACGGCCCTCTTTCCGTCACATCCACTGGCAAACGATGGACAGTGACCGCCGTAGACCACATCACACGTTACGCGGAGACAATGTCTGTATCAACTGCCTCTGCTTCGGAAGTTGCTGACTTCGTTCTGCACGCAATCATTCTGCGCCATGGTGCCCCTCGTGTATTGTTGAGTGACTGTGGAAGGGTGTTCCTGTCAGAAGTACTAAATGAAGTATTGGGCGCCACTGGAATAACACACAAGACAGCTACAAGCTACCACCCTCAGACCAATGGTCTCACCGACAGGTTTCACCATACTCTTGCTGATATGATAGCCGTCTACATCAGTCCAGATCACAAAAACTGGGATACTCTCCTACCATTCCTCACCTTTGCCCACAACACGGCCGTTCAGCGCACAACCGGTTATTCGCCGTTCTACCTCGTTTATGGACGTTCCCCAACTTTCTTCCTCGACGCTTCCTTTTTCAACAGTGACGTCAACTCGTCTCCGTCTTCCAGCGAGTAATACATTTTAAGACTAGCTCGGTGTCGCGATCGTGCTCACATCAACACGGAAGCGCGACAGCAAGAACGAAAAGTAATTTATGACACATCCCATCGCCCTGTACCCTTCTGACCTGGTGACGAGGTGCCCCCGTTCACACCTATTTGTACACTTGGTCTGTGTGACAAGTTCCAGCCACACTTCATTGGGACTTTCATAGTTATCGAACAGACTTCGCCCGTTAATTATCGTGTGACCCTACTTACCGTCCCAACAGACCGCCGTCGCTGCTCCAGAGAGATCGTGCACGTGTCTCGCTTGAAGCCTTTCAGGGGACGTTCTTTGCCACATTGCTTTGCTAAGGCCAGGTTGGCCGCTTCGATGTGGGGGGAATTAGTGTGGGCATTCATTATGCGCTTCTAACTTATGCATTATTATAATCATCATCATCCGTCTGGGTCCTTGTCTTCATCTTCTTTGGGGGTCACCACAATCATCATCGGGTGTGCATGCTCGTTCTCAGACTGCCCGTTCGTTGCTGAGCCCTTGGGCTGAATAAACGCCGTCTCAACCCAGACGTCGTAATAGATAGATAGATAGATAGATAGATAGATAGATAGATAGATAGATAGATAGATAGATAGATAGATAGATAGATAGACAGATAGATAGATAGATAGATAGATAGATAGATAGATAGATAGATAGATAGATAGATAGATAGATAGATAGATAGATAGATAGATAGATAGATAGATAGATAGATAGATAGATAGATACGCTCAATGTCGCCGAAGTTCGCTGAAAAATGCTTCACATTTAAAAGAGAAAACCACGCGTGACTAAGCCAGTGAACTGCGGAAAAAAGCGCTTTTGCGCCGAATGCCTACCTGGTATCCTTCTCGACAAGTGCTACCCGACAAGTCAGTGACTGATTCTTGGAAACCACAAGTCGCAATATGTTGAACGAATGACAGCAAGCCGACCGGGCACTCAGGGTTCTTTAGAAGATATCTCGAGGCAATGACCCCATTCTTCCGAAGGTATTCAAGCGAACGCTCGCATCCTTTTTCTGGCGAAACAACGTTCTCCTACAAAAGAGATCTCACTTTGAACCACTAACTCTTTGTAATACCTTCAGCACTACGCCCAGGGATTCTGAATTGTTTCCTTTAGTAGAGATGATTGGAAACGTTAGATTTTCTGGTACACTGGCGAGGATATACGAGGAAAATACTGCTAACACAGCCTGACTGCGAAAGTCGCCATTTGATGCATCACTGGCGACGCCAGCTGGACCAGTGCCACTTTAGTGAATCATCTAACCTACTGCTGCCGCAAATTGAAAGGTATTTCTTCAGACCGTTTGAAAGATCGACCTTCGGAAGTTAGTGGATCATTTAAGCTACCGACAACCTCACCTGCTCCACCGAAACAAGGGCCCTGCTCAAGGACAGGGTCGCTGAAGTTGTCGAGTTTTCCGTTTAGAACATTGTCTTGCTTGATGGCACCACATATTTCATTATCAACATCAATGGTTCGGTTTTAACTGCCAAACCAACACATACGATCTCGTCAAGCAGCCAGACGAAATTGCACCAGACCCTCACTGAACCACCAACGTCAAGCTGTTCTGTACGTGGCCGTCAAGTAAAATACGCCATAAACCAATCAAGACAGGTTTTTTTATGAAACCCGGCTACGACAGTGGCCGTTAAGCTGCCAAATATTGCAGCTGAAGAAAATAGTGACGTTGCTGCCCGCCCGAGTTATTTAATTTAAATCAGTGAACAACTTTTCCGGCGACACTTAAGGCCATACGATAGGCGCTTCGATGTCCTGGTGCTCTAATGTACAAAGTACTCTCGTTTTGCATAAAAAAGTTTCAGTGGCGCTGCCTTCATTTCATCCATTTCGTGGTATTAGTTCTTTTATTTACATTTCTGCATCATTTTTCCTTCTTTGTGTAGGCATGTTTTTTTCCTTTTCCATATTGTAATTTTAGCATGGGGAGGAAGCTCGTTCTCTGGAGGTAGTTCCACAGGACCCTAATCTATTTTTCTCTAACTGGGTCGTTGTGCGTGTAACCACTGCACTGCGGGAACCAAGCCGAATATCCGAGACCCTTCCAGATAGTTTCAAATCATTCATCTCAGCGTGAATAAACAGGTTTGTTTTAGAAGAAAGAGGCCACCGACAACAATGGTGGAACTTCAGTCGCCCCGTGTAAGAATGCCGACGCACTTTGCAGTGAATCAGATCACCGGCGAACGACGATTGTGCTTAAGGTGATCGTTGCTCTGAATGTGTAGCTTCTTTTTATTCGCTTCACTAGATCCCTCGATGAGTTTTTTCATCGCCCTGTGGTGGAATTCCGTCACACAACCAAGCTTTTTGTTACGAACGGGTGTAGTTGTTGAATTTCGTCACTCTATAACAAACAATAAGGGTCAGTTTTGCAAATAAATTGAAATTTCATTATTCTGCTAAACGTCATCTTATGCACAGCTGTTCAAATTGTTTCCAAGATGCGCTCTTGAAAATATAATGACGCTTGAGCTCCGCCTTCGAGTGCAGATCGCGACATCGTAATCGTGGCTCATGTCCCCCGCCTTCTGAACTTATTTCCTCCTTCGGTTCCCGGTACATGCCTCAGCCATGCTGTAACAAACTTAAGAACTATGGGCGTAACACTGGCCGTTTCAACGTATCATTGTATGCTTACATTAAGCACTGTTAAGGGGCCACTACACCATTATTTTTCCCATTGCGAATCATTGAAGTGTACACTACACGCCCGTAGTCCAACACGTGAGCCTATTCAGCCGTAAACTTTGTTGATCGTTGTGCTGCTAATGATGGTTGAATATGTCAGTGCTTCGTTATGGCATGACCTTTAAAACACGCACTCGTTGCTCAATTTACATGTTTTCACGACTAGCACAATTCTACGCTACTGCCGCGCAACATGTTACACATTAAGCAGGCTCCATTTATTGCATAGCATAAATATCCGGTCATTCCAGTGACCAAGGCAGCGCCACGCTGCCTGCCTCCGAAGCTCCCACACGGCGATAACACTCTGCAACGCAGTTCAGTGTGGTTCGAGGTTTGCTCTCGCAGTGAGACGCTGACACATTGTGGCGGACCCATGACTACGTATTCTTCTGCGACGTACATTATCGGGAATCGTATAATTCATAATAAAGCCTTTTTCCCTCCTCACAATCAAGCGCTAATACAGGCGAGCTCCGCCGCATCCAGACGATAGGATCAAGCCATCGCGGTGACCATTCCTCCGAATGGGCGCTCGCAACGACAAAAAACAAAAGTATGAAAAGGCGCCCAGGGCGTGCCCTTACACTGACCACCGTGTAAGATACAAACAATAGTTTATATCTTACACCACGCCTTCTACACATACAACAGACAAACTCCCGCGCTGATCGGGAGAATTCGAGACATCGTATGCTTGGGTGGGCCGACCTTTTTTTCTCGACAAAACGCCAAGAAAAATTTCTTTCTCTTTACACCTGTTGCTGTGGTACGAACTAAGCACAGAACAATAATTTATTATGATCGTGATACTGGGAAGAATTCAAATGGGAGGTGACGGAGGGTAGAGCGAGGGGTAATCTCGACCAAGAAGTTTTGATGTGTCGAGCGGTTCGAATGCGCCGTGTAGTGTGGTTAGTCGATCTTGAAGAATCCAGTGATGACATCGTCCATGCACTGCTTTCAAGAAAGTCGCCGGGACGACGATCAGTGCTGGCTTTCGTTTGAGCGTATCCTGGAACAGAAACACTTGAGAAACGTTCGGATAATTGTGCGCTGCTTCCGCGTTGGTCTACTGGCTGAGGTACTCGGCTGCTGACCCGAAGGTCACGGGATCGAATCTCGTAAGCGGTGGCTGCATTTTTGATGGAGGCGAAAATGCTGTAGCCTGTGAGCTCAGATTTGGGTGCACGTTCAAGAACCACAGGTGGCCGAATTTTCCGGAGTCTTCCACTACGACGTCTTTTATAATCATATGGTGGTTTTGGGACGCTAAGCCCAACATACCAATCAATCAAATCTAGCAGCATTGTGGGCTACTTACATTTGGTGAGTATTTGAGGCCTCGAAGTGTTCTTTATTGTGCACCTAGATATGATTACACATGTGTTGTTGCATATCACCCCCACCAAAATGTGGCGATTTGGAGTTAATAGCTCAGCGCCTATGTCATTACCTAATATATTAAGAACTAACAGACAATCATGTCAAAAGAAAGTATAGCGGATATCATTAGTAGTAATGTGGGTGTGAAAAAGTAAATGCAGGCGAAAAAATAACTAGCAGCTTGAAGAAACTGAACCTGCGTGTGTTCAGTTTTTACAGCCCGTGTGCTCTGTAATACATGTGATTGTATATGTAGCGCGGTTAGTGGTTAGTTCGTTCGCGTTCTCTTGAATACCCTGTAAATTCTGTTGTAATTTGTCATTCATACCTGCCGAGTGTGCATGCTTGTGTGATACAGAATGGACCCGAGGTGAAATATTGGCCCGAGACACCGCATCGGCGGCACGCAACACGCCACACCTTCTGTTTTTTTTTTATCCAGAGGCGAGGCAAATGATGTGACCGGTTTCTTTTCCTTCATTCAGACATGTCTGCGTCTCTTTCGCGAGAAAAAGTATGGTCTGCTCGGTAATTCGTTGGCATGGCGTTCTTTTCTAGTTCACAGGTGCGCGCTTGCGAGATCGCCTCATCACCATCGCGTCCGCCATTTTTACCTACCGTTGCGCCGCCTATAGTCGCTAGAATGGTCGAATACAGTTTATTTTTACTGACAAACGAGGCTAGTTGTAGGGAGCGCGATGTTAACAGGACCTGATTACGCTACGGCGTTCTACTCTTCAACGTGAAAATCGAGCGCCCTCCAAGCTTTATGTCGGGTGAAGAAACTCTGTGAAATGAAGGAGGAAGATTTCGCTTTCAACGGGATGATGGTTCTGTGTATTTTGTTACAACTACCATGTTTCGTCGGGGCTCCTGTTATGCATGGTCTGACGAATTTCATGGAGTAACCATATTACGTTGTGAAGAGCCATGAAATAATCAAAGAAGAGGCGCGTTGCTATCTGAGAAATAAGTGACGTGTTTTTTCAAGCATGTCAACATTTAACCGCCCAAACACAGAGCAGGGATATAGCATTAACACTGCAGATGGTATGTTAATCTCCCAAAAGTGTATATCTCCCAAGAAATGGCAGCCCGCTACGGTGGTCTAGTGGCCAAGGTACTCATCAGCTGGCCCGCACGTCACGTGATCGAATCCCGGCTGCGGCAGCTGCATTTCCGATGGAAGCGGAAACGCTGTAGGCCTATGTGCACAGACTTGGGTACACGTGAAAGAACCTCTGGTGTTCGAAATTTCCGGAGCCCTCTACTACGGCGTCTCTCATAATTATATGGCGGTTTTGGGACGTTATACCCCACATATCAAACAATCTATTCCAAGAAATAGTCGACAGACATCGATTATGCCATACGCAATCTCTTCTGTTGGGTAACAGTGGCTTATGTCATGGAGACGGTGGTAATTAATTTTGGATTCTTCAATTAGGGCGATTATAATGTCCAAAACAATCATTATTCTGCCTCGCTATACACATGTCTTGGCCATGGAGTTTCACCGATCCATGTCACCAACACACTGTACACGTATAATCAATACCTCTAACCTTAAGTAGAAGTCTCTAAATTAACTGTAGAAAAAAGTGTACCACAGCAATCACAAAGCAGTTGTTCAAAATCTTTTTTTCTAAATAAAGATTTAGTGAAGTACATCCACATGTTGTAGACGCGAATCAAGTTAAAGCGGCGTATAATCTAGTGTGCGACGTGACCAATCCACTGCCCATGCACGTCCCTGCCCTCTTTCTCCTCTCCTACGCTCCCCCTCTCCCTCTTCTCAACGCCGAAGCAGACAACGTCTGCTAGCAAATTTCTTGATCGAAAAAAAAATTGCCAGACCCCACGTACGATGGGAATCGGTGATATGCGAAGCACGAATGTGAAATTTGTATATCACCCAATAAAATCAGCACAATGTTCAGAGGTGGAGGTAAATGATGTCGTACATGACTTTCGTGTTTATGATTATCATGATTGGATGTGTCGTTTACCTTGGTCTTCTATTCACGTCACATGATACCAAATTTAGTATATGCGGAGCTAGCGAAACGGCCGCGAGCATGCCATGAGCGTGGATTGTTGTCTTGTTTTTAGATGACACGAGTGTCAGGATTATCATGTTTACACCAGTAATATATTTTGGCATTTATTGACGTCACGTAACATCAAATTTGGTGTATGTGAAGCTAGCAAAATGGCCGCGAGCGCATCATGAAGGGCCCAATATACTCCTATGCAGCGTTCATGCGCGCGCACGCTGGGCAGAGCGACGCAACGTTAGCAAAACGCGAGTACTCTACGGTCTGACGCCAGGCACAACCAGCATCCGTCGGCAAGGCCCGACGGCAACCGGGGCGAAATGTGACATGCTGCACTTCGCGCCTATGCATTATCCAGACAACACTGCGTCTCCCTCTTTTAGATGCGGAACATCTTATACTCGCGCCTTGTAGTGCGCCGTCCGCGCCGTCCGCACCGCTTCTCGAACATTCGACAGCTGACGCGCGCGCATGCGCCGTTGCCCACTCTTCCACCATCTGTGCATCCCTTCCTCCTCTACACACCGCGCGCGCTTCACTCCTCCACCATCTGTGCACCCTTCCTCTTCTACACACCGCGTTCGACATCTACAATTCTCCTGATTCTCCAGTGGACGCGCATGTGGCGTCGCGCTTCGAGAACATTCAACAGCTGACAGTGCATGCGCCGTCGCGCTGTATATATACTCAAGGTCGGCGCTTGCTCGCTCAGTTGCCGCTCGTCGGTTGGTTTGTACGGCGCGTTGACGTCCAAGGTCGCGGTGAAATGAATTCCAACGAATCCACAAACACAATGATCGACGTCCCTTCGACCAGCGCCGCCCTTTCGCATACGTGTGTACGTGTTCACTCATTTAACACCCCCTCCTACAACCACGTTAACCAATTTAGCCATCGACCCAAGTAAGTCGCAATTTAACACCCCATTTCACAACCACGTTAACCAATTTAGCCATCGACCCAAGTAAGTCGCACTTTAGCACCCAGTTAACCAATTATATGCTCCGCATCCTCCTCAGTGTTCCCCCGAGGGAAGCTGCGGGCAATTTTTTGTGACGGAAGGACGCCGGACGCGTTGAAACGCGCATATGTCAAAACAACCCAGTGCGGCCCACACCTGCGAGTATATGGAAGGATCAGCGCCTGGCGTGGCAACGCCGGCGTGATGCATTGAAATGAACGCCGGCGAGCACGCGCACCACATCACGTCGAAATGTATTGGCGCCTTGACAGTGGCATGTAGTCATGTTCTCACATGACACCCATCTCAAGATTATCAATTTTGCACCTGTCACATAACTTCATCATCCATTGGCGTCACGTAATACGAAATTTGGCATATGTGACGCTAGCGAAACTGCCGCGAGCGTATCATGAGTGTGGCTTGTAGTCATGTTGTTACACTACACGCAAGTCGGGATAATCATGTTTGGATGCGGTCATTCACTTATGTCGTCTATTCGCGTCACGTAATAACGTGTTTGGTTCATGTGAAGCTATAGCAAAACGGCCGCGAGCGCATCATGAGCGTAGACTGCGCCATGTTGTTCCATGACACGTATCTTATGTTCATCATGTTTGCACCAGTATCATACCTTCGCCATCCATTCACGTCCCGTAATACCAAATTTTAAGTGAAGTGAACGTATAAGTGAAGTTAGCGAAACGGCCACGAGCGCATCATCAGTGTGGCATGTAGTCATGCTTAACATGACACGCTTCTCATGACTATCATGTTTGCACCAGTCATATACCCTCGTCATCCATTCACGTACTGTAATACCAAATTTGGTAAATGTGACGCCAGCGAAACGGCCACGAGTGCATCATGAGCGTGGCATGTAGTCATGTTGTTACATGACACCCAGATCATAATTTTCATGTTAAGGTTTGTCACTTCTGTTCGCTAGGCAATCATGCCATACCATACCAGTTTTGCAGCACGCCAAGTGAACGAAACCACCGCAAGAGCTGCAGGACACTGAAATGTAGATCATGACATTCATGACAAAACATGATTTTCATGTGATGACTCTTCAAATATGCTCTTCATACAGTCATAGTATGTCATACCAAGGTTGGTAGTGATACCATTAGCGAAGTGGCCAGGAGAGCTATAAGTCGTAGACGGTAGATAGATAGATAGATAGATAGATAGATAGATAGATAGATAGATAGATAGATAGATAGATAGATAGATAGATAGATAGGGATATAGGTAGGTAGATAGTGTAATGAGCGAGACAGACACAACACCCGTTCGTCGGACAAGCCGTTCTATTCTGCCTTCTTGTCCCTCGCTCGCCTAGCATGCGCGTCTGTGCGAGAGTGCCAGTTTCCGACTTCGTCGTCACACTTGGCCATGACTGCAAGCACTGTCGATGGGCCGCACGACAATGTTCATGTGGGTGAGGCTAGCTGCAGCAGTTGACATTGCTTCAGGTGGGTGGGGTTGGCTGCATCATCGTTGTCGGCCCCAACCCCGCTGGAAGTTTGTCTTAATCGGCTCCGGCGGCCGACACTGGCTATGTCGCCTGGGTCGTTTGCAATGTCGTGGTGAGGACTGGGTCCTGGTTGGTCCCTTTGTTGATGATGACTGCGTGGGACGACATTGACTGTCGCGTAGAAGTCTACAGCCTCGGCCACGCTTCGACTTTTCAGAGAAAGTAGTTTGACTCCGGTTTTCCTTTGGTGAACTGAGCAGGCATTCTCGTGGTACAAATTTCCTGCGGTGGTGTGGTTTTCTTGGAGATGGTTCTGGCGGGCGGCCCCCACTGGATCGACATGGTCGCAGGTTGATCACAGAACGCTATACTTTATCCCACCACATTTTAGAAAACAGGGTAGGAAATGGTGGATCCGGCAATGAAATGAATAGCATCTTAGGCAGCCGTTTGCGCGATTTTCTGCGGATCGAGAGATGTTTTTCGGTGCTATTAGACATCTGCACAAAATTGGGGTGAAGTGCTTGTGCTGACCTGTGGCGTGGCACCTGCGCCGTGACTTGCGTAGTCCGTGACTTGCGCAGCGTTGTCGCTATGGGGCACCCGGACGCTATAAAGTCAGCGATTCTTGAAGCCACGCTGCCTACTGGCGGGAAATCCTCGACGGAAGCCGTTCCGGAAATCGGAGACTCTACCGATTCAGGCAGTGCATGCGTCGCACGCATATCCTCTTCCGTCCGGTCAGATGGGATGTCATTAGACTTGTAGTGCCATCATCACCATCATCATTTTTTCCATCACCGCGCCGCGTCTCTCGCGCAGCTGGCGCGAGCTCGAGCTGCACGAGATTTAGAACGAGCTGACACGTCTGGCGTGGCGGACGCTGGTAGCCGACGTGGCTCCGCTTCAGGCCTGCAATAAAGTGGCGAGATCGGCATGGCCCCATCGGCCGCTTTCGACGTCATCTCACGTCTCTCCTTCTCTCGCCGCTACATTGGTGACCCGGAGAACACGCCCTTCGCCGAGCGGCCCGCGGCCATGTTCCCGCAACTCTGCCCACCAGTGCCGCCGTACCAATCAACTTAGCCCAAGGTATGGTTTATGCAGCTCGTCGCCGTTCTTGCGGTGAATGGCGTCACGGACCAGCTGAAGATGCACGCCATTCTTCTCGACGCCCTCCCGGTAGAGTTGCGCCATCTCGCTGCCACTTCAAGCACCAGCCCGCAGCCTTACGATGCCCTCTGCACTGCGGTGCTCGCCCGCAGCGGCAACACATACCGTCCGCTTCCGTTTACCCGCACCAGGCAGGTTTCCCCGGCGTCGCAGAGCAAGGTACGCACGCAAGCGCACGCAGAGCAAGCGACGGCACGTGACACCGTGGCCCTCGCCGTTTCCGCGACCATCAGCTCAGACGTCTCGGCCTTCCCCTCGCCGCAGCTGCTGGTCAGCTCCTCGACGGTGCCCCCTGCCGCTCCGCCACCTGCCACTGGTGCCAGCAATGGCCTGCCGGATGCCTCGCCACATTCCACTCGCACTTCCCCGGCCAGCAGCCGACCACCCTCGGCGTCCCCGCTCCCCGCCCCTGTGCCTGTCTCTGTTTCGTGGTCTATGACGGGCCCCAGCGCCGTGTCTTCTTGGAGCCAGAGCCTGCTCTCATCGTCGGCGTCGACACCGGCAACCACCAAAGCAACTGCCACCGTCGCCCCTCTGCCCGTGGCGCCGCAGCAGGCACCTGCGTCGAGACCCGGCGTCGCACAGGTGGTTTCGGCCAGCCCCAGTCCTCGCACCTCTGGTGCCCCCCGGCTCATCCAGCCGAAACAGCCACAGATCCTGCCCAAGCTGTCGAGTGGCAGCGCGAACATGACGACGCCTTCGGCAGCGGCGACCACCTGGTCCCAGTCTCCTCGGGCGGCCCAGCACAAGGCCACACCGCGGCCCGCGCCTGTACCGGCGCCGCAGCCTGCGACCACGGTGCAGCGCGGAGCCGCGATGGGGCTCAACACGGGGAGTCCGCTGCTCATCGGGAACCCCGCGACAGCGCAGCCGGGCATGTTTCCGGCTGGACCTGCGCACGACACTTTCCTGCTGAACCAGTACATTCCGGGCCTGGGCCACAGCCCGATTTTGATACAAGACGCATCGGGGCAGACCCAGAGCTCTCTGGGACAGATACAGGGGGTACAGCTGGCCCTGCGGCCACCCCATGCCACGGGCCTGACCCTGGGACCTCAGACGGGGCCCAGGCCCTATGAGGGACATCCAGGACCACCTGGCCCTCCGATGCTTGTCATCCCACAGAACTTGGGGCCAAGGCCCAACATCTTTCTGGCACCGCCACGCATGATGTCGCCCCCCTCGTTTGTCATAGTCCCGGGACAGCCACTGACGCTGCAACAGCTGCAGGCCATGGTGCCCACGCAGACCATGCTGGCCCAGCCCACACTGGGTGCGTTCCAGACAGACCAGCACCAATCCCTGGTGCAGATACCGACGTTCACCCAGCCGCAGATACTGGCGCATGACCACCATCACCACCACCACCACCACCATCATAGGGCCCTGTCGGGACCTCTAATCTCGGCAGGCGGCAGTATAGTGTCCTCTGCACCCAGCGCCAACATTGTCACCCACCATCCTGTCATGACCTCGCGACACACGGTCCACCCTCGGCCTGTCCGACCATGTCACCGTGAGACCCGCTTGTCGGCTACCACAGCGACCCGGCACTTCCTCCTGCGTCCTCTGCGCAACTCCCAAAGTCGCCCACCAGAGACCCGCTGCTTACCGATGGTCACTACACGTTGACAAACTGGACTTGCCAAAGGAACTTTTTATGGACTGCCGTTCATGTACATAGCATTTGTCGCCCTCTTTCTTTTTTTCATATGCGTTCAAATCGCGCAAAGCGCTAGGGGGGGGGAGCCCTGTAGTGCCATCATCACCATCATCATTTTTTCCATCACCGCGCCGCGTCTCTCGCGCAGCTGGCACGAGCTCGAGCTGCACGAGATTTAGAACGAGCTGACACGCCTGGCGTGGCGGACGCTGGTAGCCGACGTGGCTCCGCTTCAGGCCTGCAATAAAGTGGCGAGATCGGCACGGCCCCATCGGCCGCTTTCGACGTCATCTCACGTCTCTCCTTCTCTCGCCGCTACAGACTCAGCGGAAAGACCTGTATCATTAGGTGGTAGAATGTTCAGTAGGATGGGGGCCAGAGCCTCTAAGTCGACCGGACGACCTGCGTTGGGGCCTCTTGCAGAGCGTTGCGCAAAGCTTGCCATCAGGAATTCGGCGGACACAGCTGCACCGTCAGGCTGGTGCTCCTCAAGAGCTCTAAATACGGCAGCAGAAATGCCTGTGCAAGCCAGAGTTGCGAAATCGTGATTGTTCCCTACATCTTGGTCACCGAGAGATGACAGGATGGTAGGGGCTCGAACCGCATCCTCTAGGTCGGGCTTTTCCCGAGTTCCGTCCTGAGAGAAGGTCGAGTTACATGCGCAGGTGGCACAGGGAATCGGACCGAAAGCAGATATTAGCTTGAAGCTCTACTCCGCCCATGACTGCTGCTTCCAACCTTCATACCGGTGCCACGCCGCTGCACCTTCCCGAAGACGGTCTATGGCCACATACCATTTCTGATTCTCTGTCCACGCCGCACGCATTGCTAGCGCGTTGATGGTTGCCACCCAGCAGTCGACGTCGTTGCGGACCCCGTCGAATTCCGGCTGTTCGTAGGTGGACGGTGACAGTGGGGCGGCACGTGAAAATGCGGATATCACTGAGGCAACGCCGTCAAGCTGGTCTGAGAGCTGCAGGAGGGTGCCCCAAAGCTCCCTGCGTTGCTCCAACGGGCTTGCCTGAAGGTCGTGCGACGCAGCTATATCCAACACGGCGGTAGTGGCAGGCAATTCTGGCAACCTTGTAGGAGCTCGCTCGGAGATAGACGCTGTCAGTTCGTTGGTCTTGACGCGGAGTAGTGCGATGGTACGCCGCAGGTTCGCGGCGCTGTCGTGTGTGAAGTCCGAAGAGTCGGTGATCGCAGTCTTCGAATGAGTAGCGGTTGCAGCGCTCACGCCAGTGAGGTTGACGAGCAGAGAAGCCTGGACGGCGTTCCCTGGAAGCTCGTATGTTGAAAGAGTGCGGCAACGAGAATGTACGCCATGGGAAGCGTGAGCAGTGTTCCCAAAGGACAGGAGCCGGTGCGGATCCCTGCCGTGAAACAGTGGCAGGATGTCAATAAGGTCAAGCCCTACAACCCCAGGGGAGGCCTGGACGCCGTCCACTGGTGGTTTGAAGGGTAGCTAAAGCGGCGGGTGGGACCCCATTGCCAAGGAAGCGTGAATGGCGTTCCTCGATGGAGAAGCCCGTGATGCCGACGAACCACGAAGACACGTACCGGTGGCTTCCCGCAGAAGATTCACTAGTCGAACTGCGCCATTGTAATTAGCGAGACAGACACAACACCTGTTGTTTGTTTGTTTGTTTGTTTGTCTGTTTGTTGGTTGGTTGGTTGGTATCCTCTAATCCATGGCTCGTACCCACTCTGGGGGATTGGCCAAGAGAACATATAGTCTCATATGGACGATAACTGCATTATTGCTTACAACGAAAAAAAGGGGGGGGGAGTTGTATAGTGAATTGGCAAAAAAAAGGAAGAAACCAAAAATTTAGATAGTGAGAAAAAAGAATCAACAACAAAGTAGACACTAATAGCTACAACTTTATTTTTGGAGCCAACCAGACAGCTGATTTTGCCAAACACGATTAATTTGGTATGTCTCGGATTTATCCAGAATTGAAAATTACTTTTCGACCCGTTTTTTTGAGTATCTGTTAACGTGGGCTTTATGTAGAAAAACGTTTAGAGTCTTGAATAAAATTACACACCGCATCGAATGCACCGTTCGTCGGGCAAGCTGTTCTATTCTGCCTTCTTCTTCCTCGCTCGCCTAGCATGCGCGTCTGTGCCAGAGTGCCAGTTTCTGTCTTCGTCATCACAATAGATAGATAAATAAGCAGATAGATAGATAGATAGATAGATAGATAGATAGATAGATAGATAGATAGATAGATAGATAGATAGATAGATATATAGATAGATAGATAGATAGATAGATAGATAGATAGATAGATAGATACGCTCAAAGTCGCTGACGTTCGCTAAGAAATGCTTCGCATTTAAAACCGACTGCTCGCGGGGCACAGTCATTCACTGGCCACAATACATATAGACACTTGATTTGGACCTTTAAGGTAGTGCCGGTGGGAGATATTTCCTGTGCATTGTTGAACAAACGAAATTCTCTGCTTACACGCTAACTAAAAGCGGACTGCAGCTCTCTATTTCCAATCGGAGTCTTCTGTGTCGCATTGCACATTGGCAGCGATTTTAATGTTCCAGTAGGAAACACCTGATCAATACAGCGTGCTTTGCCTCTGTCCATATTTCTCCTGAACAACGCCGCCATCAGCGCCAGCGTCAAAGCCACCGCCAGTGTGTTATCACCCGCTGCGTCACGTCTACACGTCATTCCTTTCAGAGGGAGCGGGCGTAAATTTTTGTTTCAACGGGCAAGATAACGGTTTGTGATTAGCATTGTCTAATCATTTGTAACTTTCAGCTCCGATAGTCGTGCGTCTCCACAGTGTAGAACGGCTTCAATGTTTTTGTTATAAAAAAGGTCCTCCGCCCTAATCACGTCACACATTCTCTGAAGAACGCGTTCGAGACTGCTGTCATCTAGTGAACCGTAAATAAAGGCGCGATATTGCATTGTAAATGAAAAACCTTACATGGAATCATCCTACATTTTTTAAAATGGTAGCACACAACACGGACTACATGACTCAACTGAACCAAAAAATTGGCAACGAATCTTGTTAGCTACAAATCATTGATGAAAGAAACAATAGCGCGATACCCTTACTTTCATTTGTTGCAGTGGTAATTTTGAAGGCTCTTCTGTTCGCTAGTATTAGCAGACCTGAGGTACTTTTCTTTTTCTAATAAATCTGCTATTGCTGTGCATTAGTATTATCTTTCTTTCTGCGGTAATATTACTTTGTCACTAACACTGCGTAGCGGGCAGATGGCACGTGCGGTGGGAATGCGATTATCTATGCCTCTCATTTCGCCTTTCGGTTCCTCAATATCCGAGTTCTACAATGCGAGTGTTTGTGTGGCTGAACGAAAGTACTTCAATGCTAACAATCGGTCAACTAGCTAGTCTCTATTTTTACCCTTCGTGTTAACACATATAAGAGTATTTAAGCAATAACGCCTTGATTAATTTTATTAGCTATTACTAACAAAAGAGGTAATACCTAGCATAGTTTATAAGTGAGGAGCACGTTAGGGCAGCGTAATCTTGTATGCTTTCATCTTCATTTATTGTAACGGAGGCAAAACCACGTATAAAAAAAGGAAAAAAAACAATGAAATCAAGAGAGAAAGAGAAATCGACAGAAAAAAATATAAATGAGCTGAAAAAATAGAAATAAATAAAAATATTGGTTAAAAAGAGAAAGAAGCTGAAAAAGATCATACGAAAAAGCTACAGGCAGAAAGAACGTGAAAACCGAATACAGGCAAAGAAGGCTGCAAAGCTCTCCCGGCGCCCTTGCGAAGTTGCATTGTTTTAGATACATTAGGTCAAGCGCTGAATTTTCAGATAATGTTTTCTGCTCTCTAACCTCCTTTCTGTAGTTTTTTATGACGTTATAAGAATAATAATGTCATAGCCAATTCCATCTAGAGGGTGTAGCGCCTTCATTCTGATCAATAGTCGTCGTCGTTTCTTAGTCACAGCACTGTGCCTCTGGTGCTGTTTGTGCTCAGAGCTCGAAACGCGTGCTAGAACAGAACGAGGCCTCGCGCCTGGCGGTACAGACGCAGGCAGCCGCCGACACTGAGCTTTTATTGTAGAAAATAGAGTGGCGACACCTGCACGACCACGTCGGCTGCTCTAACAACGTCTCTTTGCCTCTCGCTACTAGGATATGATTCACATTTCCAGGTGAACAAGAAAAAGATAATCGTGCTGTGTCATCGTCAACCTAGATAAGTTCTTCATCTTTGAATTATCAATGATATGTCGCACCGAAATTCGCTTTATTAATCAGTTTTAGCTTACATGAGTGGTTTACTGAATAAAATACTAAAAAATTTCCTTACAACTCGGCCAATTTCCTGAATGACGTATGAGCCGTCAGAGAAGAAGAACCGGCGAGGAAGGCACACATGGATTTGGCATGCGATTTGGTGCGAGCATCACTTAATGGACCAATTATTTTGGTTCTTCCAGAGTTGGAATAATTAGCAGAGATTAGATATTGCAGGTGTGCTATTTTTACAAAATAATTGGAAAAGTCAGCAAAATGAACAGATTATCAGCACCTCAAGTTTCCTTGAAAACCTCAGTGTACTCAGTCGAAAAACAATCGCAGCATATCCATGGAGTGAATGATGACGAGTGTGGTGAAGCGCCCGTCAGTTCATCTTCGCTTCTGTCTGTTCGTTCCTGTATGCTTCCGCCTGTTTGTGCGTCTGTCAATGTGTCCATTCGTCTGTCCGTGCTTCCATCTGTCCGCCCATGCGTCCATCCGTGCGTCCGTCTTTGCGTCCGCCCATCTGTCATTGCGTTCGTCCGTCCATGCGTTTGTTCGTTCATGCATCCTTCCCTTCGTGCGTACATCCATCCCTCCGTCAGTGCGTCAAACAGAGACAGACAGACGACGGACGGACGCAGCCAGCAGATTATTCCCGGTTCACCGATAAAACCCTCCGAAACTGCGCATCACTCACCATCATTCACTGCATACATATGCTGTGAGGTTGTTACTGCATTCATGCATGCGTGCAGGGGATGACCGACTCACGCCTTAAGGAGCCCCTAAAACTTGAACTTACTATTTACAGATTCCAGTGCAGTGTCCCTCCCCCCCCCCCCAATCTTTATATACACAAAGCCGGTCTGACTCCTTTTCCACTTCATCCGTCTGCGAAGAATCAGAAAGTATTGAACATTAATTTGTATCATGTAACTACGCAGTAATTAGTGAGCCAGTAAAACAACTTTATTGTTGATCCTGCATAAAGCAGGAAGAAGTAGGGGAAATAAAAGAAGACTCCATAGCGTGTTTGGACGTCCCTGATCAGCAACCTACTCACGTCAAATGCGTGGGGACGCCGCTTTCAGCCATTTGCTACCACGATAAAATACAACAAGCTATTCGGTTTGCGAAGCGAGATATAAGTTCAACCACACAAAATGTTTTAAATTTCGATGCCTTTGTTCTGGGGCAATGCCACAGAGATGTATTTGATGCGGTGTGTAATTTTATCGGAGGCACTATTAGAAACAATGCCCACGTTAAAAGCAGTTTCTAAAGTGTGAATTATTATGAGACATCATCCCAAATATTCGGGTTTGGCGAACTCAGCTGTCAGGTCGGCCACAAAAATTAGGTTATCGGTATTATAATAGTGATTCTTTTCTTGCTTTATGAACATCCGTTCCTTAATGCACATAACTTTTTTTTGGTAAGCAATAGTCAGTCACCGTCACTAGCAGAATACATGTTCTCTTGGCCAATCCCCCTGAGTGGGTATGAGCCATTGATTCCAGGCTACAAACAAACAAATAAGGCAAAGAAGAAGAAGATGAAGAAGAAGAAGGCACGCTAGCGGACACAAAGACGTCACTCTGGGACCTGCACCGTCGTCAGCACCACTCTATGCCTCCTTCGGCGCCATCCTCCGAAACCATGGTGGTAATGTTACTTGCTTTTGTGTTCTTTTGTTGCAGCTTTAAAATCACCTGCGAAGCACTTGAGTGTGCCGAAAATGTTGTCATTTCGTTGTTTTCTGGTATATCGGATCCGGTCACAGTTTTACGGTCGCAGAGTTTCTGCTGGTAGCAAGTTATGTTTTCTTTCGCTTTTCTTTCTTCAAGTTTGCATTACAATACTTCTAAAACATTCTTCTTTGCTTTGCTCAGCTTTATTGTCTGAAAAAATAATAATGAGAGTTTTACGCTTCAAAACCACGACATGATTATGAGAGACGCTGTATAGGGGGGTCAGGTGTTCAATAGAATTCACTGACATGGCGCAGTACACGGTCTTCTATCGTATCGCCGCCATCAAATTGCAACCGTAGCTGCCGGGGTGAAACCCTTGACCTTCGGGCCAGCAGCCGAGCGGCATAGTCACAGATTCACCGAGACGGATATATTTGTCAGATAGATTTTATTATTATGGTGTCTAACAAAGTATAGAGTCCGTAAATTTACACTTTTCTTCGGTCACAGCAGATTACACACACAATACTGCGTGCGGTTCTCAAACAAGATGCAGTATCGATATTATCGCTAACTACTCACACAAGTGCAGTTGACCATAGCAATGTTGAATAAGTACTCCGCGAACTTCTTACTAGAGGCAAAAGTCATTTGCACAAAAAAGAGGAAACGTACGATATGAAACGCTGTATGATTCAAGGTGTTCCTCGCCGACCCCTTTGTACTAAGCCTCGGTTTTCTTTTAACAAGCTTGATGTTGCTTGAAAGATTCCGTTTGGAATCTGTAAAAAGCCCTTCTTTATTGGTTCAAGGATTGCATAAATGCCCGAGGGGAGTCGAGTAAGATTTTATGTCTGTTGGGTATCTAAGCAAGATATCCCTCTCAAAGCTTGGTTCCAAATGTTAAATATCGTGCCTGGTTCCCGAGAGCTATATTTTTCTTATTGTGGTAGCAGTTACAGAAAAAATAAGGTTTTAAGTAACCTTGCCAGGAGTGGAAACTTGGGCTAGTTGGTGCGTAGTCATATTGCAAGATGTTTCAGCGCGCGAACAAAGGAAAAAGGACAGGGTAGACAGAAAGAGCGCTGACTTCCAACTAACTTTATTTGACAGAGTGCCAAGAATAGTGTGGGTGCATCTATGTCGGGCAAACCGGCAGGTGCATAAATGACCGCCTCCGAGAACACCGAAACAATGTGCACAATGTGGTACAAGGGCATCTTGGCATTCATTGCCGAGATTGTGGGTGCACCCCTCTCTTTGATCAGTGCTCAATATTGGCAAGGCACAGGGATCAGCTTACCCGAGAAATTATTGAAGCCGAAAAAATACACTTGCTAGGAGATAAATGTGTAAGCACATCATCGATTGCTTTATCACAGGCTGAACGTGATTACCTAGCTGGGCTTTGAGGCAATAGAGGACCTGTCACACGTGTTTGTTACTGATGTGTAGATTAGGCGTGCCTTTATCTTCATGCTCTGTTATCATCCTTTTTAGCAGTATATATTCTTGGCACTCTGTCAAATAAAGTTAGTTGGAAGTCAGCGCTCTTTCTGTCTACCCTGTCCTTTTTCCTTTGTTCGCGCGCTGAAACATCTTGCAATATGACTTGCCAGGAGGGGAGGGTAAGATAGGACAGCTCATATATAACCATTTTGTTTTGTTTTTTAGGTTTTTTTGCTCCATTTTATACATTAATTATGCTGCAAAAGATCAACTTCCCGATGTGTAGGGGTGCCTGTGTACATGCGAACGGGCCGTAATCAGCGCAGACAATCTCGGAGATGCGAAAGCTATTTCAATGTATAGTAAATTAAAAACGTTACTTCTATCTTTCGACTGATCTCACAGGCTCCATGGACAAGCGTGGCTAAATGTGGTGTACTTCCCGCAGACAGCTACAATGCACAACGCCGGCGCTTCTATATTAGATTGATGACGTGGTTCTTGTGCCTGCTAGTTCTCCTGGCTGGAGTACTGTGCAGCATGTACTTGGCCTTATTGCTGCTTGACAGACAGCCCGAAAAGCTTACAACAGAAATGGTGAGTGCCGCGCCGGTATCGAGCATGGATTTTATATTTTCACAATGCCCCACGAGGCAGGTTATATGGTACGCTGGCTCGGAATTTAGGCTTTTCATTTATTTGTCAAGGTGTCTCGACTACTTGCCGTTAGGTTTTATTTTTGGCAGTTTGCTTTTTAGTACCAAATGGTCGCCTAGTTGGTGTGATGGCATAAAAAATAGTGCACTACAGGTGCAATGCTAACGAGCATTGCACCTGTAGTGCACTACAGGTGCAATGCGATAGTCAACGACAGCGATAGCAAAGCGATAGTCAACGACAGCGTTAGTAAGGTAGAGGTTCTGGACGTTGGTGTACCCGCTAAAGGCGATGTAGACGAGTTTCCGTGGGTGTTTTTCACGATCCCCCTCCTGCTTCGAATCCGCACATGGTTTCGTTTAGCTGTAGATAGTGCAATTTCCTGTCTACTCTTTTTAAAGTCAGAAGTCTTTCTTCGGGACCTTCTACGCAAAATTTTGGTCTGTCTGTCTGTCTGTCTGTCTGTCTGTCTGTCTGTCTGTCTGTCTTACCGGCATCGGGTATTTCAAACGGCCGACCCCATCCGCAGCAACCACCATTGTTGCTCAAGGTTGAGCGTTCATGCTTGTGCAATTGTCAATTAAAAAGCAATTATTGTGCATGTCTGGGGTGCCATAAGAACACGCATATATTCTGCATATGCATCTCTTACTAGTAAACGCATACATAAGTTTTTTGAGGACCGTAGCACTTATCATGCTGCGCTAACCATCCAACGCTTGCACGGAACGGGGAGTGTTTCCAACGCTTTGCTAAGACGAAATGGTTGTGGTGCCTACCTGTCGCCTCGTGTTCTACACCTTATTACCTCTGAGACGGGCGCGCATGGCCACGTGCTTTGTTTTCCAAAAGGAACTGCCAGATGGCACTCATTTCTCACGTGTGACGTCACTTGATGCGCTTGTTCGCCTCCGCTGCACGCTCGAGGCACTCGAATGCAGCGCCTCCGGAATACCTATTCACCGATTTTCTTGCGCAGAGCATCAAAAGCATGTTTTGTTCACTCTCTCCACACGCAAGGCTTTCGTCTTTCGACGACATTGGCAGAATATATGCAGATACGGGGCCAACTTTTTTATCTATATATATATCTTCTCTTTCTTCTAACATGATAGTACTTTATGCCGACGACCGCCACGACTCCACTAACGCACTTCCGTCATGAAAGTGACATTCAAAATATAAACTTGCAGATTGCAAAGACAAAAAATGGCAGCATATCCACTTAGTGAATGATCGAGAGTGGGGCGAAGCATTCGTCCGTCCATTCGTTCTTGCTTCCTTCCGTCCTTGCGACCGTCCATGCGTCCATCCGCCCGTCCGTGCGTGCGTCCGTTCCTGCGTTCGTCCATGCATCCGCCCCTGCGTCCGTGCATGCGTTCATTCATGCATCTGTCTGTGTGTCCGTTCGTCCATCTATTCAACACTCCAAGTACCACCATCTCGCATCTTTTCATCGTATATACCCCATATAGAAACACCGCCATCCAGCGGACATTCCAAGGACTAAACGAGAGGTGGCACACGCACACTTTCTAACAGCTTGCGCTTCGGGTCTACTTCCCACCTTTAACCACCTCGAGTTCGTGGTATATACTAGTTCAATGTTTTCGTGGCACTGTGGCCCAACGCTCGCTAAACCTTCCTAAAACCAAAGAGGTTATGCCCACCGAGTATAACGTAGCAACCTTTTCCTGTCAGATAGTGCTGAATGTACATGCCAATGGCTGCTAATGGGAAATGAGGGACAGGTGGTGGTGGTGGTGGTGAAAACATTTAATAACCATTAAATGGTTACAGAGAGGTGATTGGGTTGGGGCCTTATTGGCCTCCTACCCTCACAGCACTAGGTGGAACCCCTATTCCGGGGCTCCATTGGCAAGCAACGCCGCCCGCGCACGTTGAACCAGAGCCTCTTGGGCCTTCAGGTCTTGACAGCCGAGCAGGGCCGCCTCCCAGTCCTCTCTCGTGGGATTGGGGTTGGGGGGGATAGATGGATTAGACTGGCACGCCCAGACGATGTGAAAGGTGTCAGCCACCTCACCACAGAACTGGCACGTGCCATCAAAGGATGAATTGAAATGTTTTAGCACCGCCGGGCACAGTACAGTATTGGTAAACAGTTTTAAAAGGAGGCGCTCGTCAGCGCGATGCAGTCCCTTACAAGGGTCTGGATAGCGCCGGTGCTCCTCCTTGTAGTAATTGGTAATATCTTTGAATGAAAGGGCCGAATTGTCTGATTGCGAGTAGGCTTCCAAAGACAGGGAGATAGCCCGGGAAGAGAGTGCGCGGGCGGCCTGATTGGCCTGTTCGTTACCCCTGAGTCCTTGGTGACCGGGTGCCCAAACCAGATTTCGCGGAGTTGGATTAACGTATCGGCAGCTAGGTTCCAGTATGCGCTGAGCAAGCGGTGAAGCCCACCCTAGCTGATAGTTCCGACAGGCCCCTCGTGAGTCGGTGATGATATGTTTAGAAGAGGGATAGGTGAGAGCCAGAGCGATGGCAACCTCCTCCGCGTGTGTTGCGCTGTAGGCTTTGAAAGTGAGCCCGTTTACGGTGTTTGCGTTGTGTATGACTGCGGCAGTATACCACCCCCCATGGTGCGGGCCGGCAACGTCCACGTAGCACACGTGTTCCTCTTGACCAAAGTGTCGCTGCAACGCTTCCGCGCGCGCCTGGCGGCGACCACTGTGGTTTTCTTTGGACATGTTGCGGGGAAGGGGTCGGACCCGGAGGGTGCGTCTCCAAGGTTCTGGCACTCTCACCCTTTCCTCAATATAGTAATCGTGTTTGATATGTATTCGGTCCAAGAGGCGGCGACCGGAATGGGTCTGTGCAAGGCGCGTGTATTGGTTAACGAGGTGGGCTTCTCGAAGTTCCCGGAAGGTATTCACCACGCCTAGGGCCAGAAGTCTCTGGTTGGACGTGGTGATAGGGAGGTCGAGAGCCCGCTTGATAACTTTACGGTGGATGACCTCGAGTTGATCATCCTCGTGTTTGCGTAGGTGCAAGTAGGGAGTCGAGTAGAGTATTCTACTCGTTACGAAAGCATAGGCAAGCCGCATTGCATCCCTGCTTCGTAATCCGCCCCGCTTGTTGGAGACCCGGCGGACCATACGGCCCACCTGGTCTCCCACCGTGCGAAGTTTGGCTATTGTGGTGTCGGCCTTGCGTTGGTGGTGTATGAAGAGGCCAAGGACGCGGATCTCCTTGGCCTCACGGATCGGTCCCGAGGGAAGACTGATATGGAGCTGAGTTGTGTCCTGAGGGGAGGGACGTACGTGCACAAATTCTGACTTAGCCGGGGCACACTGGAGTCCGCAGTTGGTTGCGTAGTCGTCGACTACAGTCGCTGCTGCTTGCAGGCATGACTCCATGTGACCCAGGTTACCTTGCGTGGCCCAGATCGTGATATCATCCGCGTAAAGAGCGTGATGTATCCCTGGTAAAGAAGCCAATTTGGGGGGAAGATGAAGCATGGCCATATTAAATAGGAGAGGAGAGAGGACCGCGCCTTGAGGAGTTCCCCTCGAGCCGATGACGTAAGGCCCATGTTCCTCATCTTGTATGCGTATGTAGGCTCGACGGTCTGTAAGAAACTGTCTAACATAATTGAATGTTTTATAACCACAGTTGGTCTGACTGAGGTGGTCAAGGATTACCTCATGCTTCACGTTGTCGAATGCTCCTTTAAGATCCAAGGCCAGGACTACCTTGTCATTGTGGGGGCATTCAACAGGATCTAATATGTCATGGTGGAGCTGTAGAAGTATATCCTGGGCTGACTTCTGAGGGCGGAATCCAAACATGGTGTCCGCAAAAGTGTGCTGTGTTTCTAGAAACTCGGAGAGTCTGTCGCGCACCATCGTTTCCATCAGCTTGCCGACACAAGACGTGAGGGAGATGGGGCGAAGGTTCTCCACGTCAATAGGTTTACCTGCCTTCGGGATGAAGGTCATGAGAGCTGATTTCCATTCAAGAAGGAGAGGAGTTTCTCCGTCCCAAATGCTATTGATGTATTTGAGGAGCGTGGCGTAGGCTGCGTCGGGAAGATTGGCCAACAGTTTGACCGTAACCTGGTCACGCCCTGGTGCAGTGCCACGCTTCATCTTGCGTAAGGCCGCCTGGAGGTCGTGGAGCTGGAACGGGGTGTCCAACTGCGTGTTCTTTTGGCCTGCGTAAGAGTATGCGGCCGTCCGGGGGTCCTTGGTGGTGCACAGGTATCGGTCCCTGAGCGTGTTTGCCAGCTGTGTTGTCGTTCCTGTAAAGTTGTGCATGACCTTATGTAAGTGACGTTGAGTTTCCGTGCGTGTTTGTGTTGGATCGATGAGAGCGCGAAACAGGTGCCACGTGTTGCGACCAGACATCTGGCGTGCAGCCGTGTTGCACCTGTCCACCCAGTTAGTGTCGGCTAGCTGAGCAGCATATTCCGCAGCTTGCTCCGTGAGTTCTAGGATGCGTTTCTTGAAGCGTCTGTTATGTTTCTGTTTTTTCCATCGTTTGGTGAGGCTGCGGCGGGCCTGCCAAAGATGGAGGAGGTGGTTGTCCACGTCCGTTTGAGTTTCCGTGAGCTGTATCAGCTGTTCGTGTTGTTTCAGTGTAGACGTCAGTGATTTAGACCAGGTGTCGTATCCCGACTGGAGAGGGTCTACAATAGGTAGAGTGGTGCGGAAAGTTGTCCAGTCTGGGATACGAGCTTGTGTAAGTGGGCGTTTTAAGGGACGCATGTACACAGTTGTGTTTCATACACAATGATCACTACCGAGAGTGTCCTGTGTGTTCAGCCAGTCGGCATGGCGTATGTTGCGTGTAATTGTGAGGTCCGGGCAAGTATCTCGTTGAACAGAGTTGCCTACACGTGTTGGGCTGGCGGGATCAGTGTGGAGGGTAAGTCCAAGTGTAGAAAGAAGTTCCGCAAGCTTCCTTCCACGCGTCTCCTCTCGTGGGTAACCCCATAACCTGCTTGGGGCATTGAAGTCGCCGACGATCAGGAGGGGGTCCCGTCCTGCCACCTGCATAGCTTGTGTGAAAGTTTCGCTTAACGTGACGTTCTTAAGCTTTGGGGGACAGTAAATGTTTAAAATATGAACAGGTGGGTCAGATCGCCTTATAGGCAGCACCGACACCATTGTGTATGGGAAAGGCGGTGTTGTGGGGAGTGTGACTTCCTGGGCGGTATATTGCTTGTGAACAAGTATACATGTCTCCGGGTTGTGTTGAAATGTAGTGTAATTTGTGAGTTTGACGTCCGAGCCGGGTTCCTGAAGGGCAACCACGGCAACAAGGAACTCAAAGGTCTCAAGATGGAGGCGGAAATGAGCCCGCTTCTTGTGGTTCTTGAGACCTCTGCAGTTCCACTGTGTTAGTAACAACGGCTGAGTTGCTCTGGCTCGCGACCTAGGGTTGGAGGCCATGTTCGGAGATAGAGGGTGGGGTTGTGTTGTTAAGATTACTCAGTTCACCAGCACCCTGTGCTGACGTACTGGAGTCTTCAGAAAAGTCCGACTCATCTGGAGTCACTCTGTTAAATTTTGAGGGGCGATTAACGTCCCTAATTGGCCCTACGCGCTTGAGGACGCGTGGATTGTCTTGTATCCACTTTTGGATAATGTGAGTTACTGTTTGTGTCACCTGTGCGATGACAGTCTCCATATGACGCGCGATGGTGTCGTGGATAATTTTGGGGAGGTCGGCCAATTGTGTTTCTATTGCATTCACCTGGGTCTCCAGGGCCGCGACGCGACTCTCTACAGTAGTAGGAATCTCCCTGTCTGTTATATTTTCCTCTTCGTCGCTCAACGAGGGTTTAGTAGTGAGATTGGTTTTGAGCGAGTCAAGTTCGCTGGCTAGTTTTTCATTCTGAGATCGCAAAAGGGCGAGCTCATGCCTGAGTTTTTGTGTTTCGGTAGTGCTTGTGGCAGAAGGAGGTGGAGAGGAGAGAGAGGAGGGAGAGGAGGCGACCTCCACCCAACTGCCCACCTTGGGTTGGTTGCGTGCAGCGTTGCCAGATGGAGCGCCGAGAGCTGGAGATTCCGCCGCGCCAGGTGGTAGCGTTGCCGTTGCTGCTTTGCCAGGAATTGGCACTTTGCCAGTTGACCGGTGCTTTGGTTTTGTTGGGGTCCCCGATGTCCTGGACCCTGGTTGCTGAAGCCTGATGAATTTTTCAGTGCATTCGCGGAAGCTGGTGAGGTGCGGACCCCCGCAAACTATGCACGTTGGGTTGCATTCGTGGGGGGCCATCCCCTCAGGACCAGCGCCCACGTTTTCGCCACAAAGGCTGCATCTTTCGGTGACCGGGTTGGGACAGATATCCGCCCGGTGCCCCAGTGCACCACAGCGGTAGCACGCTGGCACTGTCTTCTTGTACTCCCTGACGGTAGTCAGTTCTGCGTTATAGTGGACGAAACGCGGAACCTTCCTTCCCGCGAAAGTCAACACAGCTACGTTGGAGTTCCCCAGCTTGCGCGCATAGACTAGTTCACCGCCACGCCACTGCACACTATGTTTCAGAGACGCACTGGTTTCAAGGTTGTGCACAGAAATCACGCCGCGACACACATCACCGGTGAGCTTGAGGTGACCGCGAAGCGGCAGCGGTCCTTTGCTGGTGTTGATTTGAAAGTCCGACAGCAGTTTCTGAGCCACCTCGTTATTCTGCGTGCCACAGATGATGATGTTTTGCTCCCAATTGGGAGAAATGCTGATGTCATTCATGTGCTGCCTTCCGATGAGTTGGGAAATGGCAGCGCCGAGCTCACCTTGTTGAAACGCTGCCTTGAGGGCTACTGTGATGCGTGGCTTGAGCACGATCACGTAGTCGCCAGGATTCATCCTGACCGTTGGTTTCAGCGTCCACTTGGAGACTGGTGAAGTCTTTTGTGGAGCTTTAGGAGATGGAGCACGAGCGTCTCCAGTGGCTGAATTGTTGAGAGGGGTTTTCAGTGCAGACGCTCCTTCCGCGTTTCTTCGGCGGCGACGCCGACCCTCGACGAGTTGAAAAATGTCGGCTTGCTCCGCCGAAATGGTGGATGGGCCGTCGTCTGATGGATTTGTCGGGATATACGACCACGACAGAGTCGTAGGGTCGTAGCCACGTAGTTCAGGCAGCGCCATGTTGAGGAGTTGACCAAGCGGCGTCTCCGCATCCAGCGGCGGCGGAGCCGCCGCCGTGAGGCTTAGCTCGTTCGCTACGTTGTGATGCAAAGTTGCCCGAAGTGGCCGAAAATTGGGCGTACCTGGGTGAGATCGGTGTCCCCAGAATCTTGCTGACTTGGCAGATGCAGTCACACAAGTTTTAGAGCAGCCACATTGAAGAGAGCACGGTTCCAGCCGAAAATCGACGGAGCCGATGAGCGTCGCGTCCGATCACTTCGCGAAGCCGAGGGACAGGAGAATTCGGCTTATACTTTCTTACGGCTTGCACTTCGTATCTACTTCCCATCTTTAACTACCTCGAGTTTATTCATGGTATATACTAGTTCAGCGTATTCATGGCACTGCGGCTCAATGCTCGCTAAACCTTTCTAAAACTAAGAAGGTTACACCAAGCGGGCATAACATAGCAACCCTTTCTTGTCAGATAGTGCTCAATGTCTGGTAATGGCTGCTAATGGGGATCAGCGTGCAAGTTAACTAAAAGCCGAATGCTCCTGTCTCTCATACCCCATTATCAGCTATTGGCATGTACATTGAGCACTATTTTTTGTTGTTCAACAACGCACAGAAGGAATCTCTCACCGGCACCACCTTGGAGGTCAAAATGTTTGCAGGTCAAAGCGTAAGACTGGTTACATACTACGACGGGACGCGGGACGAACGGGTGCCGCTATAAGGAGCTTCGCCCCTAAAACAACAGGTAGCAAGCATTTGTCGCTTGGAAGCGAAACAACGTCCTCTCTGTTCTCAGCGCGCGGTGCTAACCTCTACTCCACAAAGAGTGCGTTGTCTCGAAAGCTAAAGGCAAGCAATTTCTGCACACCATACACCGTTTGGCAGTCTTCAGGGCTTCGCAACTTTAGCGCGTTTTCATTATCAGTGCAGAGATGGCGCGAGAGACTCGCGTTGTGGGCTTCTAGCGGTCGTCGCCTCCACAAAGCTGGTCTCTCCTGTGCGCATGCTTATCAGACTGGTATTTCGGTAGAGGACGTAGAACACTTCGCATGATCCCGCGGCCACGTTCACGAAAGGAGCGCGCTGCTGACACATGATGCAGGAAGAATTGCGACGGTTGTTCGCGCTTGCCCTGTGCATACTTGTGCGCTCGTTTTGTGCGTGTCTCTGCCGCGGTGGTCTAATTTTGTGCGTGCTGTCTGCTTGAGATGTGCGCTGCAAGTTTAGAGCTGCTGGCCGTTCCTACTGTGACTTCGTCATTTGTTCCTGTAGCTGAAACAGTGCACGATAAATGATCAACTACCTCTGTAAACACACGTTTCACTTTCGTGTTCAACCAATTTCTATATAGGGGATAAGCCGCGCTTTTTCCCCTTTTTTCGGGACTGCATGCTCTTTCCCGTTAGGGTTCTTAAAGGCAACGCCACAGATATCGGCGCACGCGTAGTGGGAGCAATTCAACATATGAAGAAAAAAGAACATGCGAGATCATAACGAAAATAGGTACTCTTGGCACTACTTCACTTGCAAAAGCACTTAAGGAATGCTAATACTGCATTAACCCCCCAAAAAAAGAGTCAACGAAAATGTGACAAGTTTTCATTAATTCGCGTACCACTTGACGCGGAGAAACGCGGGCCCGTCGCCACCCATTGTGCCACATATTTGTCTATTTGCCAGTATTTCTACGTAGATGAGGTGGAATTTCAATTTTATCTTTATTATTACTGGCCCAACTAGTTTTTTTTGTCATCATTTTCTTTTGCTTCTCTGTTTCCAAGTATTTCTTTCTTTCAGTTCCCATTTTCATGTCAACATCGTTCTCATTTCTTTCTTCTTTGTCTCACTCTGAGGGTTTTCCCCCTTTTCCTGTTTCTTTTCCTGTATTTTGCTCTTCATCTTCATTTATTTTTTCTCAATTTTATTGTTCTACATCACTCACTCCTTCATTATTTTGCTCCGCACCTTCACATATCTCACGAATTTGTTTATGGAGTATGGAAGGCGCCCTTCGGCTCCTTATTTCATGTAGCTTTCGCTCTACGACCGATGGCCAATGCGTTCCCCCTCTGGTTTAGCAGTGATCATCGACAGTAAGTGGACCGTTGCCTTCACTCGCGTATAGAACCGTTGACGTGCAGGGCAGTCTTATCAGTTATGCGGAATAGCATGGAAAACGAGATTCCAGCTAAAAAGTCCGTTGATTGACTGTCACAATAAAAGAAGAAGTTAATAAAGTGAAAGAAGACAACTAACCATTTGTAGCACGAAGCCGCAAGGAAATATGTACGGAAGTTTCAGAAACTAACTTTAGTTGCATTACAAGAGGGAAAGATGCGGTGGAGTGGCATGCCATATGCAGGTTTCCAGGTGTATATCAATAGAGACAAAAAATGTAGGAGCACTTTTTTGTAGCATTTGAAGGCTAAAAGGGTTTGTACACTTATTAATGTGCTTCTACAGTGGGAAGTGATACTTTCTTTATACTATATTGTGCTGCAGTGAAAGTAAGAAGCAAGTTAGAAGAACTTGCAATGACAGCTGGACGAGTTCATGTGCAGTTTTTTATATTTAAAAAAAGCTCAGTATGAAGTATAGGACAAACTGGTTCTCATCAATTCTCTCTGTTTTGTGTTTTTTGGCACATTTTCTATACTTCCCTCCATCGGTTTCAATGTTCTTTGCCTTCTAAACTGTAGCTTTCTGCATTATTCAGAGAAGCGCAAAATAGAGGACGACAACTAGACACAACGCTTACTGGCAACTGAAACTCGTTTTGGTCACTGACAACGGACACTCGCTTAGTCATCTCAGTCATTTTTGTATGTTTGTTTTCATGTGTCTCCTAATAAACTTGTCAGTTTCGAGTAACAACATAAGTGTCTACTTTTTTTTTCTCTAGTTTGCGTTAATTTGAATAATATGGAATCATACCAACAAGCCCGGCTGTCCACCTTGCTTTAGATTTCTGCACCTGCACTGATATTGCAGGGCCAGCAGAAACAGGCCCACCTTTGACCGATCACTTTCGTCAATTGTTTCTGTCATTGTTTCAACTGATATGGCACATTTGCTCTCATGACGTCAGGAAGATTTGCTTTCTCGCTCCATGCGCACGACGTAATTTGCTGCCATCGCTTTCACTATGAAGATTGCGTAGATTGTAGGAGCCACAATCTGTAAGTTCTTTACTGCGTTGAGTGATGCAAACAGCCATTTTCATCTTTGTACTCTTCAACGTTTGCTTTCCTCCCTCGTACGAGAACAGATTTATGGATCGTGGAATACAGACACTACGATGGGAGAGTATTTTCTGTGAATAAATCTCACTTAACAAGAGAGGAGAAGTGCGCGTTGCCATGAAATCGCCTAACATCGCGTAAAAAGGAAACCCGCGACAAAAAATGACGTAAATTCCCGTACTGACTACTCATGCGAGTGAAATGACGTAACATTACTAGTCACGTGTCGAAAATTGCGTATTATTACGCGAAGTGCCATCACATCACGTACCTAGACACGTGACTAGAATCATATGCCATCGAGTAACTACTGGCGTGTCTGAAAAAAACGTCACGATATGCAATGCACACTCACGTGGCTATTATTACGCAACATATCGTTGAGCGGCCAAGCCACGCTACAAGGCGTGATAGCTACTTTAGTGGGAAAATCCTCCCATATTTCCGTAAAAAATAACGTAACAGCTACTCACATGGCTAGCATCACATTGCGTAACAGGTTGTCCCGCCACGTGCCTATACCCAAGTACAACTGCGTCTAGCCATACGTAGTCGTGCTAGCAAAACAGCATTTCTAGCAAAAAATAAGCAGTACCAGCAAAACTTAGCTAAATGGAACACTACCTCCTCTGATGGTTTTATCATTGCGCCACTAGTGGTAACTGAATGCATTTTGAACGAAAGCTTTTTGACAACTGCAGACACCTTATAAAACCTTACGAAGCCTTTAACGAGGCATCAATACCCCTTACGCGATGTTTCCCAGGCTTCGCAGTTTTGCTGAATTTCGCGTAATTCTAACGAACGTAAGCGTTTATCTGCACATTTTGCGCCTGAAGCTCCAGTCTTCGGGAGTTTGAGGAAGGTTTCGAAACTCACGCGGACTTGCGTCCCAGAAGTGACGATGAAAAAAAAGTAGTGGCTACCATTACTGATTACACTCGCGCCACAGTAAATATTTTAGTAATGATGTCAATAACGCGCCGTAATTACCATAAACTGAAGACGCGTATTCTTAATGGTGAGCTAACAGATGCAACAATAGCATCTACGGTGAGATTACTTTCCTTTTTTTTTCAGCAGTTACTGCTCAGGTGGCATTGCTGCACGGGCTTTTCCTTATTGGCTGTAGAAGCCAAAGTGGTATAATGGCATTTTTAGGAAGGGTACTGCATATCTTTTTTTTGCAAAATATATCAATTCTTACATTCCTCTCTGGCCATATACGACATAAACCAATATACAATTACATATACAAATATACAATTCATAAAAAATATTGAACATCATACACGTGTTTAACAGGCACAATGTCTGCGTTCTAGAACTTGCTTTGCTTATAGTTGCTAGGCAGAACGAGTGAAATGTCCCTGTGAAGCCATCTTGGCTTCTGAATGAGAATTGTTTAAAGCCCAAACCATGCGTATAGCAATAGAAGAACAATGTAGATAGCTTCCATTTCCATCTGAAGTAATATTGATGCAGCCTTATGATCGAAATAGTGTATTAGATTTGCTGGTTGCATTACAAGCGGCCGCTCAGAAGTTTAAGAGTGGTTGTTTGATAACGCCTCGTGATGTCTTATATAACGTTGTTTACAAAAATAGTGTAACAATCAGGAATAATCAATGGAGACCTGTCTTATTTCCTGGCCGCTTATTTAGGAGGGAAGTGCGCATGAGCTCCAGGTACCGATGATTTCCGCGACTCGTGTTGGACCCACAGCATCAGCTGGCACTCATGTCCCAGGACCGTCCGCTGCACCGGCGTCCGTGCCGAATATACCTTCGCGACACCAATTTCCGCATCGAAGATTTGGCCAAGTTGAATGTGGATCATCGATTTGCCGTTTTGTTTCACAGTGGCTTCGCTCCACCATCAGCCCCAGAGCAGACCCCTGCGTGGATTTCTACAGCTACGTCTGCGCAAGCTTCAGGGGCCTGAGTCAATTGACGCACGTACGTTGTAATGACGCCATCGAAATTCTTTTGCATTATTTAGACGCGTGACTTCGCTAAACTCGAAACGCTAACAGACCAGTAATACAGCATTCAAGATATTCCTACGAGCCTATAAATGCGCGAACTTCTTGACTGAAAAACAAGACACAACAGGTCACTTGGACTATGCCGAAGGAGCTTGCTTGAGAGCGTCGACATGCATCAGATATATTTTGTCTTAAGTGGTATTCCGATAAGGAGGAGATGCTGCGGAGAAAGGGCGCTATTTCTGTGGCTCTACATGTTCTATGTGAATCTAATACCCTCGTTTCAGGTACGGTGCTTTGAATGCCCCGCCCCTGTGGTCTAGTGGCTAAGGTACTCGGCTGCTGACCTGCCGGTCGTGGGATAGAATACCGGCTGCAGTGGCTGCGTTTTCGATTGAGGCGAAAAGGTTGTAAGCCCGTGCGATCAGATTTGGGTGCACGTCAAAGAACCCAAGTAGATCAAAACTTCCGAAGTCTACGGCGTCTCTAATAATCATATGGTGGTTTTGGGGCGCTAAACTCCACATATCAATCAATAATCGACGCATGCTTTGAAGTTTCGAGAAGAAGTGGATCAGGAGAAAACAACCTGATTATTTTAATTTGTCTCAGAGAGGAACAGTTGCCTGGCAATACCTCACGGCCACCTTGGCTGCTCTTCAGGTGGTTCCTATTTGAATCTATAGGCTCAAGTATCGGATTGTGATCTCAAGCAATTTACGCAGAAAAATGCTTTAAGCTGCATAAAACCAAATGAAAGTTTTGAAATTTTTGAAAGCTGCGTTAATTGAAGTTTTAGTCGAATGCGAAATGACCTCATGTAATCTACTTTGAAAAGGTTCCGTGTTTCGACGGTAACATTGACCACCATGTCTGCAAAATTATTGATTATTTGATTGATGTTTGCGGTTTAATGTGCCAGAACAACTATGTGATAATGAAAGCCGCCATATGAGAGAGATTCAGAAATTTCTACCACCTGGCGTAATTTAACGGGCACCTAAACTGAGCACACGGGCTGCAGCATTTTCACCTCCGTCAAAAATGCAGCCGTGGCAGCCGGAATTCCATTCCGCAGCCTGCTAGTCAACAGCCTAGTACCTTAGTTCTTGCCATCAAGTCACAATGCAGGTAATTAAAATAACCTTAGTCAACCGCTGCTCACAACCAAGTTCCTGATATACTATTTGCGCGGTATTGTGCACCTAGTACTTACAAATTTGGATATAATGGCATTTCCGGCCGTGAACATGCAGCTGGAAATGCGGAATGTTGTATATAAATATTCTGTTGACGTCCACTGATGAGTGTTAGTCCCTACTTGCCGTATTGACAAACACTTTTACGTGCTGGCCTGGTTCAATAATTATGAACATTTGCCAAACTTGAAAATTACAGGTATTAATATTGTAGTTGCGGTAAAACAAAAGCACGTGGACTAAATTTTTCAGTCTTTCCGAACATACTTCGGACAAAGTGTTCTTGAAATGGCTATCTTGCCACACATTGTCCGATAGTAACCCGGCTTTTGATCTTCAACGGTCACCTCCGCCTGCTCTGAAAGAAAGCCACAGAATAATTATTACAGAAATGCTACGATCAGAATTATTCAGCAAAGATTGTGAGAACTTGATATGAGGTAGCCTCAGTAATGTATGCCTCCTGACCTACCGTCCATTCAACCTATAATGTTGAGTTTCCAATTAGGCTTAAAGTGCAACCAGCTCTCAAGAGTAGCGCCTGAACACATCTAATATACTGTTAATCAGTGCATATACCTATGTTTTGTTTATTTGTTTATTTGTTTATTAATTTGTTTATCTATTTATTGATTCAAAAGTGCTTGAAGGCACTGTAAAACACAGTGTGTAAGTGGTCTTCACAGCAATAAAGAAATATTACTTTGTAATACACATGGAGGACAAAAGTAGCCCAATCGAAACTCATAAGTTTCTTCACAGAGTGCAAGATGACGAAAAAATAATTGCAGATTCTTTGTTTCTTTTTACGCTACGACCATTAGAGACTATTGGGCGGTAAATACATATTATTGTGATACGAAGCAAGGTAAATAAAGTGTTAAACACATCAATACATAAGCAATATAAGTCAAAATGCAATACGTTTATGACGCTCTCAATAATGAAAAAAATTTCGTACAAGTGTTAGCAGTTCAAGGTCATGTAGATAAGTATACAAAATGAATATGTAGGCAAAAAAGCAATCCGCAGTCTATAAACATAAAATGCAGGTCAAAAATAAGGAAATACATTTTGCCCACTTTACGCTGTGAAATAAGAAAGGATCAGCTTGCTAAATTTGCTGCTATGTTTTGCGTTGACAAGAAAATCAAGAACGGCATCGCAATATTAGGTTTACATGGAAGTGCTCACTGTTTTAATCCATTAGCGATTCATATTTACAATATCAACCCAGTACGAGCGAAAAGTATGCTAAAATTGTTTATTGCTTGTCACGTAAATCCGAATAGCACGAAATTCAACCGGTTTTACACAGGACTATAGTGAATTCCTATTGTAGAATTTTTGAACGAGACCTTGAACGGTGTATATTGCTGTTTCTCCACTGCAGCACCGTTTTATGTGCATTCATCCACGCTGAGATCGAGCGGCTAAGGTTCATCGCGTGGGCAAAGGGCAAAGATAATTATTCAACCGTTTTCGTAGCTGAAGTATTGAACGTATACCTGGATATAGCGTGTACCGAACCCCACGTGAAGATGGCATCAGCAGACACACAATGCTGGTGGTTGAAACCAAGGTGTGCTCTGCCCAGTAGTTGTTAACTTACGTTTGTGTCCATACATGTAGCGCACAGCGCTTCAAGAATGCGACAGGCAGAGTTTGTAGCCTGAACTGTGAACGCGAAAAGTCGTTCGGGTTCACTCCGCAGCTAAAGCTTAGCTACCGAAGCGCTCATCATCGGCGCTCAATGAACTCATCATGAAGTACATCTCTTCACTGATCCCAGACGGCGACACCACCCCCCTCGAATGAAGGGTATTGTAAAAGGTAGACTTTATTTGACATTTAGGTGTGTATGTGAAGCATCACGCATGAGCACCAGTAGCGAAGTGCTGAAGTAGCGGGCGGCTTACGACACGTACCGAGAAAAAAAGTCGTGGGCTCCCTCTAACGTAATCATAATCGTCAATCCTTTTTCATTTTTTTATGTTGTATTTTTGGGACGTAAACACGTCAGTGAAGTCAGTGGGGACCACGTCATGAAACGCTTTCTAGTTACAGTTTTAATGTGTCGTCGCATCGCGAAACAGCATAACTGAGGGCATGATGTTGAGCATTTTGCCTTATTCTACTACTTAACTCTACATACTTGGGTTTCTTTAAGTATACTGTATTCTTGATGTTCTGGGCGGTGAATGATTACGCTTTCAGATACACTCGCTATGAGGTCACTTTGCATTTTCCCAAGTCACCTTACCGTAGAAAAATCGACCATACAGTGACACTTCACCCTGACGTGCCCTAGTAGATATGATGCTCGACTGGTTACCTACTCACTGATGAGTGCACTCACTCACACTCACTCACACTTATTTCAACGTGGTGAGTGTGAGTATGAGTGAGTACTGATGAGAGTGAATAAGAGTGAGTACGAAAGTGAGTGAGTACTTTCAATGTGAGTAGAAATTAGTATTAACGGGAGTTAGTACTGATGAGAGTGAATAAGAGTTAGTACGAAAGTGAGTGAGTACTTTCAATGTGAGTAGAAATTAGTATTAACGGGAGTGAGTACTCATGAGTGTGAATAGAAGTGAGTATGAACGTGACTGAGTACTCATGTGTGTGAGTAGGAGTGAGTATGGACATGAGTGAGTACTCCGAGGGTGAGTAGGAGCGAGCATAAACGTCGGTATAGTGAGTGTGAGGAGTGAGTATGAAGAGTGAGTACTCATCAGTGTGAATATCCGTGAGTATGAACGTGAATGAGTACTCATCAATGTGAGTATCCGTGAGTATGAACGTGAGTGAGTATTTATAAGTGTGAGTAGCAGTGAGTGAGAGCTCATAAGTGTGAGTAGGCGTGAGTATGAACGTGAAGGCCGATGTGCGTAAACAAATGCGAACTTTTATGAGCGTGAGTGAGGGCATATGATGTTGAGTAGGCGCTAGTATGAAGGTGAGTGAGTAGCTATAAGTCTTAGTGGAGGTACACGAAAAACTGAAGCACAAAAGGGAGACATTCGGACACCGCATATATGTCCAGGTGTCTTTCTTTTGTACTTCAATTTTTCGTGCATCTCAGTTAAAATGAATTACCAACTCGCCCAGCAGTCCATGCTTCTCTAACTAAGAGTGGGAGTATTCGTGAGTATGAACGTGAGTGATGAGCAATGAGTGTGAGTAGGTGTGAGTATCAATGTGAGTGACTCTGAGTAGGCGTGAGTGAGTACTCATCAGTGTGATCTGGCGTGAATATGAACGTGAGTGAGTACACAAGAGTGTCAGTAGTGAGTATGCAGTGAGTGAGTACTCATAGGTTTGAGTATTCGTGAGTATGAACGTGAGTGGGAGCCTAGAGTGTGAGTTGGCGTAAGTTTCAACGTGAGTGAGTACTCATAAATTTGAGCACAAGTGCGTATGAACGTGAGTGAGTACTCATGAGTGTGAGTATAAATGAGTATGAATATGTGTGAGTGCTCATGAGTGTCAGTCGGAGTGAGTATGAACGTGAATGAGTACTCATGAGTGTGAGTATAAGTGAGTATGAGTATGATTGAGTACTCATGAGTGTGACTAGGAGTGAGCATGAACGTGAGTGAGTGCAAAGGCTGAAAAAATTGTGGTGAGTGAAAATAAGTGAATAGTCTCTCAAAGTGCCGACCTATGCCATAAGGTAGCAAGATTGAACTCGGCCGCGGCAGGCTGATTATCAAGGGAGGCGAAAATGAGTGAGCCTGGTGTACTTGAAATTTTGTAGCACTCGTTTTGTAGATATTTCTTAAGCTCTCCATTGAATAGTTTCTCATGATTGTATTAAGGTTTACAACGTTACACTGGTTCCAGTAATTAGCAAAATTTGTTATCGCTTTTTGTCTCCTCGCCAATATGCGCGGATAATCATGCCTAGGCAACACTATACAAAAGCTACATTCGAAATACAGACATTTGAACAACGCAAGTTGATAATGAAGTCATCGTTAGTTTATTATTATTATTATTATTTATTATACCTCAAAAACCCCAGGGAGGGGTGTTACATGAGGGGTGGGCAGTACAGGGTTTCTTCAATGTGCGCTTTGAAAAGAATGGGGCTGGAGTGGCGCACGACGTGGGACGGAAGGTCATTCCAATCCTTCGCTGTCTGAACGAAGAATGACCGAAGGTGAGCAGTTGTACGGGCATGCGCAGGGTAAACTGGGTTGTTGTGGTTAGTGCGGGAAGATATGCGATGCGCGGGCATGATAACAGATGCGTCGGACAGTGAGTGAAAAAATTTATGAAAAAGAGCTAATCTAGCGACTTTGCGTCGCAGTTCAAGGCTGGGAAGATGGGCTTTAATCTTTAAGTTAGTAACACTTGTGTGGCGCGAGTAATCGGAATATATAAACCTAGCTGCTCTATTTTGGACAGATTCTAATGTTTTGGATAGATTAGGTTGGTGGGGATCCCAGACGGCGCAAGCGTATTCAAGCTTCGGACGGACTAGTGTTTGATATGCTAAAAGTTTAACAGAAGGGGGAGCAAGTCGTAAATTTCTTCTTAGGTAACCAAGGACTTTGTTTGCTTCGTTAGAAATGTTTGTTATGTGGGAGGACCAAGTAAGATCTGGCGTAATGTTTATACCTAAATATTTGTAGGAATTCACCAGGGATATTTCGCAACCAGAAAAAAAGTATGAAGTAGCCGGGTGAGATTTCCTGCGATGAAAAGAGATGACGGAGGTTTTCCTAATGTTCAAAGTCATGAGCCACTTTTTGCACCAGGTTTCTATAGTTATTAGATCATTTTGAAGGATCTGGGAGTCATTAGGGCAGTTAATAGGACGATAAATCACGCAATCGTCAGCGAATAGACGGATTTGGGACGATATATTGCTAGGTAGGTCGTTAACATAAATTAAAAATAGAAGGGGACCGAGCACCGTACCCTGAGGTACACCTGAAAGGACAGGACGCGTGGTAGATGATGTCTGGTTGGAGTAAACGAACTGTTCCCGGTTTGACAAAAAATTTTGTATCCATTCTAGAACTGCTGGGTCAATGTTTAAGCGGGAAAGTTTTAAAAAAAGGCGTTTATGGGGTACTTTATCGAAAGCTTTTTCAAAATCTAGGAAAAGGGCATCTACAGGAACATTCTGATCTATACTTGAGCTGATGTCGTTAATAAAGAGCGCTAGTTGTGTGTCACAGGAGAGGCCTTTCTGAAATCCGTGCTGACTGGGATGAAAAAAGTTTACAGAAATCAGGAATTTGACTGTTTGAGAATAAATTATGTGTTCCATTATTTTACAGCACACGCATGTTAGTGATATGGGCCGGTAGTTTGAAGGTGAGGATGACGGACCTTTTTTGGGTATCGGAATGACCTTGCCAACCTTCCAGTCCCGTGGCACCACTCCAGATGACAGTGATTGCTGGAAGATGTGCGACAATATGACAGCACAGAGATGTTTGGTATTTTTTAAAACTTTAGAATTTATACAATCAATACCAGCTGATGACGTCACGTTTAAGGAATCAATGACTTGTATGATACCATTTGGTTCAAAAATGACACTGGGCATAGCAGGGCAATCATGGGACGGCACACATGGAGATACATCGGGAACACATGAAAATGCATCGTCAGGTTCATCAGTAAACACTGAGCAAAACGTGGAGTTTAGTGTTTCGGCGACCTTGAACTCCGGGATGGGAATATTATCTTCATCTAGTAAAGAAATGGGTTTAGCATGGGTTGGGTTGATAGTGTTCCAGAACTTTTTGGGGTTTGTGCGTAGCATGTCTGGTAGGGTTGACGAGAAGAACGTCCGCTTAGCGTCCGAAATCATGGATGCGTAAAGTTTTTCAGTCTCACGATATTTTTCCCAAGCGTTACTGGATTTTGATTTTTTGGCTGACCGAAATTGCCTTTTCTTTTTGTTGCTAAGTCGTTTCAAAGTATTATTGTACCATGGCGAAGTAGGCCGTTCTGTGATGGTAACTGTGGGGATGTACATGTTTATTAATTGCTGCATTTTGTTTTTGAAGAGCTCCCAGTTCTCGTCAACAGAGCGTTTGGAAAAATCCACGAGGAACCAATCGGAAAAGGAAGCTAGTTCATCATTCATTCCTTGATAATCTGCTTTGTTGTATAGGGTTATCGTCTTTTTTACTTTTTTTGGATTGGGCAAGTTGCACTGAAAAGTGGCATGAATGACGGCATGATCACTGAAGCTGCTCGGACTAGAAATGGACGAAACTTTATCTGGTTGGGTCGTGAGAAATAAATCCAGTAAGCTTGATGAATTAAAAGTCGTTCGCGTAGGAAAGCTAATCATTTGAGATAAGTTAAAAGTAAGGCAAGTATCTATGAAGTCACTTTCAGTGTTTGGTTTCGACATTGCTAATGCTAGATTAGACCAAGTTATCGCCGGGAAGTTAAAATCACCAAGGAGGAGAATAGGGGCGTTATCCGACGCTGACGTTAATAGTTGTAGAGCATCATGAAGCTCACCAACGAAAGAAGGATCGGAATCAGGGGGGCGATAGCAGATGCCAATGACAACGGGTGGAACGGCAGCTTTGCAGTGAATAAAGACTACTTCAAGACTCCAAGGAATGTCGACAGCGCAGCATTGTAAACTGTGGTGAGCGGCGATTAACACTCCACCACCCCGCTTGTTTTTGCGATCGCAACGGAAAATATCGAAGTTGTTGAACAGAGGAAGCAATTCAGAGTCCAAGATAGATGCATTAAGCCACGTTTCGGTTAGGAGAACTAAGTTACAGTCACTTGCTTGAATTAGGCTGTGCAAGGCATCGCGTTTGGGCAGTAGACTCCTAATATTAGTATAGATGAGCGAAATAAGGTTTACATTAGACTCGCTACGGACTTTAGCAGATAGCTACGGGGCACGTGGGACTACCGTTTGCGTAGTCGGATCAAGAATGTAGGTGACCTTATCGATGGTTAATTTTCGGTATGCAAGTTTATAGGGTCGGGACTGGGCTTTGCCAAATGCAATCAGCTGCTTGTGTATCAAGCGGGTGTTAGGCGAGTAATCTTGCGAAATGCTATACGTGGTATTTTTCAGCTTATTTGCGTTAGAAAGAATACGGTCTTTATCTTTGAAATGCGTGAACTTCACGATGATCGGTCTATTTTTGTTAGAATGGAAAGATCCCAGTCGATGTGCGCGGTCAATATCACGTGGATTGAGCGTTACTTTGAGCGTATTTTTGCAGAGATTTATGATTAGTTCCTCGGACTGGGCCCAGGTTTCGCGATCCGAATCAGTGTGTCCATAAAATATGAGATTGTTTCGCCGGGCGTGATCGTTTGAATCGTCAAGACTGCAGGTTAGTTGCAATATTTGTTCGGAATTTTTTACAGTAACTGAGCGAATGACCTCAAAGTCTGCCTGAAGTTTGCCTACGGCGGTACATTCTTTTTCTATTTTAGCAAGCCGTTGATTAATATCGTCAAACGTTTTAACATTCTGGGACAGTGTAGTTTGCATGGCTTTCATTTCTTTCATAAGGTTGTCTTGGTTTAATCTAATTTCATCGAGTGCTGCCAAGATATCACCAGGAATTTCGCTGGAAGTGGAACGTGTAGTAGGACCTGGATTTTCTTCTATATCGCCGGAAAGAAGTAGCAAATTTAGAAAACAGTAGCAGTATTCACACAAGGCAGCAATACAGTACCGTGGGCTCGGCAACACTATCAATGCATAGTACCGTGTTGGTTTGACGAATATGGAGTAACGGTTAGTTACCTGCACGAAAAACAGGCGTCGCAGGTAAGCGTCCGCCATCCTTGACGTGTTGCCGAGCCCACTGGTGGGACCATGGGTGATGTTCGGGCTTTTATCTTGGCGGTGAATTGGCAGCGTCGAATCGGTGACGTGGTTGGCACGTGACATCCGGGAAGGGGCGAAGCGGGGCAGATCAGGTGGCGGTTTGGCGGTGCATTGCGCATCATCCATGTGAATTTCCGTGAAGGGCAGCAGCGGCAAGTCGGTTGGGCGTAGCGGCCGAGGGTGCAGCCGGACCAGGCCTCCGTCGGTACCGTGAGGCTCCGTGCTAGAGGCTGGTGCGAAACACAACCAGGTGACCATCTGCACGAAAAACAGGCGTCGCAGGTAAGCGTCCGCCATCCTTGACGTGTTGCCGAGCCCACTGGTGGGACCATGGGTGATGTTCGGGCTTTTATCTTGGCGGTGAATTGGCAGCGTCGAATCGGTGACGTGGTTGGCACGTGACATCCGGGAAGGGGCGAAGCGGGGCAGATCAGGTGGCGGTTTGGCGGTGCATTGCGCATCATCCATGTGAATTTCCGTGAAGGGCAGCAGCGGCAAGTCGGTTGGGCGTAGCGGCCGAGGGTGCAGCCGGACCAGGCCTCCGTCGGTACCGTGAGGCTCCGTGCTAGAGGCTGGTGCGAAACACAACCAGGTGACCATCTGCACGAAAAACAGGCGTCGCAGGTAAGCGTCCGCCATCCTTGACGTGTTGCCGAGCCCACACTCCTCTTTACACCACTTTACACAGTTTACACCGCTTTACAAAGATTGCGCGAAGCAATGCATTCATGATGCCTGCTTTTTTTATGTTTCAGCTTTCAGACGAAATCAAAGTTCGAAACATCAAGCTCCTAACAGACACACGAGTGGCTTCATCAAGACAAACTGTGGGACAGAAAGTCGCCGGACTATTCCAGAACTGCATTGCTTTTGTCAGAAGCCGGGAATCAGAGGTAACACTATTATTTTATCAAATATTCAAATTTTAAACCATACTATAAACCACATGAATTCGTGGAAAGCAAAAAACAGACCCTACCACGACCCTGGGTCGGGCTGGGCCAAGACGGCTGCGGGCTCAGACCTGGGCGTGTCTTTGAAATGGTAGGCTCAGGACAAGTCGATTTCAGAATGAGCTCAGTTTCTACTTTAGGATGCACTGCATATATCGAAAACCGCTGTTTTTGGTTTTATAAATATATTTCTAAAATATTTATACGGGAATTTTACTGAACTTATTTTGCTTCATCCTTATGAAGCTACTTAACACATTAGTGACTAGTGTAGTGGACGTATAAATATTCTTTGACTTCCTAATTGAATTTGTTTTTTTTATATCCTGCACTTTATTTTGTATTATTAGTAAGTTGCATAATATACTATGTGTATATGACAACTTTAAACCTAGTTACCTGTGCTTGGGAACAGCAATCACAACGCTGCAAAGCAGGACAACGTTCCTAAAATCTTGCAGCCCACTAACTCAAAGCATCTTCCGGCAGCGACAGCCCAGTTTCTCACCCAGTGCGGCACCTTCTATTGCCACTTAAGACATCGGAACCTAATGGGGGTCTGCATCGGCAGAATTCCCCCTTTCACCACAAGTTATTGCCTGCCATTCAAGCTCACGAGCAATGTCCCTCCATGACCTTCAATGAATAGGGAACCTTCACGTATGCGCGTCTCTGTTTGTTAGGGTGGTGTCAGCCTTTGACCCACCGCTTGCCGCTGTCCACTAAAACACAATGTTGTCAGTCCCTGTTTCCATGGCAACAAGCGCCACGTTGGTTCTCGCGGCCAAGCATTACGGCTCCGCCGCAGTGCACCAGCTGCATGTTGGCGCAAATGTGCAAGCTGCGGTATGAGCTGCGTTTTACTACACCGTACACCTAGCTTCTGCCACGACATCATCTTCGCGCTAAGCGCACCTACAAGAACTTTGGAGTATGCTTGCCAGAGTGCTGGGTGCTGTTACGAAGGCGTCACGCCAACAAAGTCCCGAAGGCGTCACTGCTGCGAACACCGCCATCAAGGTCACCCCACAGCCGTTTGGTAGCGTGTGTTACTGAGCTCACGACTGCTTCTGCGCAGAGCTGATAGATGAGCGGACGAGGCGACGGTGAGTGAAGGCAAGGTTCATGTACAGCATAGAAATAGAGGGTTTACATATTCGGCACTGGGGACGACAGCTTAGGGACTCGAAGTGCTGAGATGTGTTCTCTTGCGTGCATACGTCGGCTTCTCTCTGACGCGTAGGTCAACTGCTGGCGACGCGCCACTTGGCTTTTTTATAGGCACCGGATGGCTATTTTGCGTCACCAGTGTCCAACCAGAAGCCCTGCTGGCCGTGATGACGAAATCTTCCAATGGGGAGCCGCCACTGTGCCACGTCATGATCATCAAATCCGGAGTCGATGCGCAGGGTTGCACCCAAGGACGAGTGATGCTGCCACGCATTGCGTAAGACTCGCCAGACTGGAAGGCGCCGATTGCTTCATCGAGCTTATGGGTTGAGTGAGCTTGCTGTGCGATGAAGAAGACAGACCGGAACACAGATTGCCGTTGCAAGTCATTGACATTCGTTGTGTACTCCCAGGCGTAACAGAACCCCAGCCGCCAGACAATGCGCCGGGAAGACAAGCTCCTTCCACGTGGCTCGGATGTCGGGCGTGCTTGTTCGCCAGGTCCCTCCAGGTTCGCCTCCAGGGCCATAGGGAGAACGTAGCTCCAGACTCAGTTCTGCGAACACATCCCATTACTGACGACGGATCCCAGCTCTACTGGCTTGTCGCCACAACTTGTCGGCCATCTTCGCTTGTCTCTTCTGACGATCTTGGTCTCAGCTCTTGTCATTGGTTCTACAACTTGTCTAGAATGGTGTAACAACAGACAACACACGACACAAACAAGTGCCCTTGGTTACCCGACAGAACACCAGACAAATTATAGTAGAACATATACCTAGCTACGTGTCTATGGGAATTTTGTTCCCTCTACACCAATAGGCTTATGTGGCACACAAGACTCTTAAAATAAGAACTCAAATTTTTACACGTACAACAACGTAATAAAATAAAGTACAACATAAAGTTGGCTTCTTGAGATAACTCTGGACGAGAGCGCTCAGCTAAGGCCGCTATGAGGACAAAAATTTGCCCGTAATCGCCAGCGAGAGACTGAAAGGTGGAGAAGGTACTAGCTAAAACGCACGGATCAATGCGTCTGCATTACCATTTAGCTTTCCTTTTTTGTAGCGAACGTCTAAGTTGTGCTGTTGGAGTATCATGCTCCACCTCAGTAACCGATGACTTTTAGGCGAGGACATTTATGCGGTACCAAGAGATTCATACTCGCCACGTTGCACATCTGTGTAACTACAATATAGGAGCCCTGATTTCTCATAAAAAGAAACATTCCTTCTCTTTTTTACAAGTTTACGTTTTTCATAGCCGCTTTAATCTACAGGTCCTCGCGTTGCCCTCAAATGAGCGTTTCTTGATCAATCCATGACAGCTCACTCCAACTTTCCGCTACAGGCGGAGCGTTGCACCCCTCTCGCTCTGACTTAATGGCGCCATGTCTTCTCCTCCACCGACAGAGAGCGCGCCAGTCGTTTCGGTGACGGGCCGTTTGAGTGACTGCTCACACGGAGAAGTTTCTGTCTGACGTTCCGTCGACACACCGCCAAGATCACACAGATCAGCAAGCTTTGCAGGTGGTGTTTGACCACATTGAACAAGATCAAGTTCCTGCAAAAGCTTCCGCGCTTGCGATCGCGTGAGGGTCATGTTCGCTAAGATGGAGAAGAATGATTTACCCTGCTCTTTGAGAAGCTGCTCTGAGTTATTCAAAAAAAAAGATTGGAAAAACAATCGAGAAGCGAGGCAGACACACCGCTTCGGTGCGAAGCTTACCGAACGGGCCTTCAGTGACAACTGTAGCGATTGGTAAGCAAGCACTCTGCTCCTCGGCAAGTTTCCTGATCCACTAGCATTCAACTGTAAAGTCGTCTGGAGACACCGGCAAAGGATGGGCAACGTTCATTGTGGCCGCTGGGTGAAGAAATGCACGACACGTTTTCCCATTCACACTAACTTCTTGGAGGTACGGCACTAAGAACCGCATGTCCTTTTCCGATTCTCGGATTTTTGCGAAACCAAATTTTGCTTACAGTTTATTGCGATGTGCCCTGCCTTTTTGCAGTTGTAACAGATTAGCGGCTTCCGTGATTCAAACGCCTGTGTGGTATCAATGCGTTGTTTAAGAACCGCACTGGATTTCTCCGCTTCCCTTAGCCCTCACCACAGTGTCTTTCGTAAGAGACAGGTCTTTACTGAAATAACGGTGCGGAGTGGGTTTTCGCTGATCAGTTTCTTTGGAAAGCCCTCTTTTTTCGTCCTTTTCAACGCGCACTGCCCTACTATGCAACTTTCGGTGAGTGTATTACTCTCCAGCTAACTCTGCTGCAGTGTTTAGCTGTACTTTGCCAAGCTTGTCCTGCAGCCAAAGCTTGACATCCTCCTCAATGCAGCGGTAGAATTGCTCCAATGCAATGCATTCAACCACATTATCACGATCGTAATAAACACCTTCACTCTTGATCCATTCAAATGAATCGGCTTTAAGACGAAACGCTAAGTCAACATGGGACTAATTCTCCTTTTTAGCATACCGGAACCTTTGAATGAAAACCTCGGGTGACAACTTATAACGTCTCAAGAGCACTTCCTTAACTTCGTCATAGCTCTCAAACGCTTCCCTCGACAAGAGAGTTATCACGTCGGACACTTCGCTGGGAAGGAGAGCCAACAGGCTCTGCGCCCAAAGAGACCGCTCCAAAGCATTTCGCTCACAGACGTGTTCAAACTTGACGAGATACTTCGCAATGTCCTCGTCTACTACAAATGGTTGCAGTTGGTCCCGAATTCTATAACCGCTGTCGTGAACTCTCGCAGAAGCTATGCTAGGCGCCTGCGAACACTGTGGGATCACCACTTCTATTCGTTTCAACTGGAGGCGCTCCTGTCTCTCGCCCTCCTCATGCTCGCGACGTTCGTGCCTTTCAGCTTCTTCATGTTCGCGAGCTTCCCGCCTTTCAGCTTCCTCGCGCTCGCGAACTTCTTTTTCTCGCCTTTCAGCCTCCTCGTAGCGTGCTTAGATATCCGCCCAGGCCTCGTGGACTTTCTCAGCCGACACTCGTTCATTCTTCATGGTCTCAAGGATCGCTTGCTTTCGTTTCGCACGGCCCAAAGTAAGACCAAGTTTCTCACGAATTTCGATGAGTTCCTTCAATTTAGTGTTCCCCATCGTTCACAAAAGCCTCTTGCTGTTTGCGCCTGTTATGAATCTACTTGCCATACCCACTATAACTCTACTAGCAAGACGCCCAAGTAATTTTTTTCTCGGCAGTGTTTACACCCTCCGCATTACCTTTGGTTCCAAAGCGCTACGACTTGGCTTAAAACGATCAAAGCTCACTCTAATGCTTCACGAAGCCCTTCTCTAAGCTACTATAACCTGTGCTAAAGTAGTGTGGTGAACAGAGGGAAAAATATCAGGCACTCACCGCATCGATGTCGCTGACGCCGGCCGATCGCGCAGCTGCCATCTACTGTTACGAAGGCGCGACGCCAACACGGTCCCGAAGGCCACCACTGCTCCGAACTCCGCCGCCAAGGTCACCAGTCATTTGGTATCGTGTGTGCAGAACTAATAGACGAGTGGACGAGACAACGGTTAGTTAAGGCAAGGTTAATGTACAGCATAGAAATATAGGCGTTACATATTCGGCAATGGGGCCCACACCTTAGGAACTCCAAGAGCCGAGATGTCTTCCCACGCACGCACGCGTCGGCTTTTCTCAGACGCATAGATCAACTGCTGTCGAAGCGCCGCTTGGTTGTTTTTATAGGCACCGGGTGGACCTTTTGCGTCATCAACGTCTAACCAGAAGTGCCGCTGGCTTTGATGTCATAATTCTTCAATGGGGACCCACCACTGGGCCGCGTCATGATCATCAAATCCGGACCCGCTGCGCAGTATTGCACCCAAGGGCGAATGATTCTGCCATGCATTGCGTAAGACTCGCCAGACTGGAAGGCGCTGATTGCCTCATCGGGCTCGTGGGCTGAGAAAGCTCGCTGTGCATCGCGTAAGACAAACTGGCGCCGCCGCTTGATGATGTCGTTGAGTGATCGCGTAAGGCGGCCTCGATCACTGCTCTTGACACAGATTGCCTTTGCAGGTCATTGACGTTCGGTGTGTACTCGCAGGCGTAACAGTGCCGCAATGCAAAACCATCTGGAGACTGTTCTCCCTCCCGCCTTCCTCTAGCCGACAGCCGTGATGTCCGTACGAACAAACAGACGGATGGACGGATGGATGAACAGACGCACAGACGAAGGCATGCGCGGAAGGACGCACGCACGGATGGATAGACTGACTGACTGACTGACTGACTGACTGACTGACTGACTGACTGACTGACTGACTGACTGACTGACTTACTGACTGACTGACTGACTGACTGACAGACAGACAGACAGACAGACAGACAGACAGACAGACAGACAGACAGACAGACAGACAGACAGACAGACAGACAGACAGACAGACAGACAGACAGACAGACAGACAGACAGACAGACAGACAGACAGACAGGCAGGCAGGCAGGCAGACAGACAGATGATTGTATGGACGAACGGACGGACGGACGGAAGCATGAACTAACGGACGCTTCACCCCACCCATCATCATTCACTCTGTGAATATACTGTAATTTTTTTCCTTTTCTACGAAACGGTGGCTATCTTCAGAAAACAACACTGCAGATTTAAGAACTTCCAATATAAATAAACCACCCCTTTCTGGTAAAAACCCACGCTACCTTCAATGTAAATGAGTAATCACTGCGAACTAACATGGGCACCCGTCAAGCATGGCGGCCGTTTTAGCTTGTTGTAAGCCACCATGATTGAACTTCCATAAAAAAAGGAGACGCGTGCACGTGAAGGCTCCTTATTAAGGGTGTGTAGCGGAATTCACCGCCCTACGCCCCTCTGCTTTATTCATCTCGCCTGCTTTTTTTCCAAATGTTTTAACTTTTCTTGAGGTTTTAGTTGTTTTTTTCTTGTATTTCACTGTCTCATTCATGCTTCGCCAAAATGTATGACACGTGCTCAACCCTAAGCCGGGCTTCTGTCACGTTTCTCTCTTTTGCTTGCCCCAGTGAATGAAACGAGAACTGCTTGGCACAACAAAAGCCGCACTGTAAAACATCACTGATTTATCGCTCTTTCCGTTTCTTTCTTGTAACCACTATGTCGATGCGGGATGTTCGCATAGCGTCGCACCTGACGAAGAGCAGTCGACCGGTCGAAACCATTGGAAATAAAATTCAGACATCTGATAAGGTTTTTCTCGTCTCTTCCCAAGTATGTTTGCCGCATTGAAAAACTTCGCGCATATATATATATATATTTATATATATATATATTGATGCAGGCAACTTATCAAAATCTTTACGCGTTTTATGTGTATGTAAGATAACCAAATTTGACGATCATGACTTGTCTATTATCTCCCGAATTTCGAAAGCATAGCTTCAAGACCAAGCTATGCATACTGTTCGAATTATAGAGCAGCGTATTTGCTAATAATCTTATCGGTGCTACTTGAACTAAAGGTAAAGTGATTTCGTGCAAGCCTAATTCTGTAGAACGAACACGCTTTTTTAAAGGTTGATGGGTGTGATACGTTTCAAATCGATGGTTTATAATGAACAAATCCATTAAATTGTTTTCTTGTTTTGCCACTATGTTATAGAGGCACTGAAACTAGGAGATGTAGGTATTACGTTGTTGCTTTATTTAGAGGCCAAAATTAGTGAGGAGGCTGATACTCAACACATTTATGAAGCGAAAAACACCTGATATAAAGATTAATTCTTTTTACCTGAATGAATTTAATCAATGAACTATCAAGATTCCTTGTTTTCGGCCACCTCACATTGACGTGGATCAATTGCCTTGATTCACTGCCGCACATTTTACGCCTGTGCAGAAATTCAGGCAAAGTTGACGCGTTTGCGTTGGTTAGATTCCAGTCCCGAAACCACCGCATGATTATGAGAAACGCCATAGTTAAGGACGCTGGAAATTGCGACCACCTGGGGTTCTCTACTATGTGCCCAAATCTGAGCACACGGGCCTACAGCATTTTTGATTTAATCAAAAACGCACTCGCCGTATTCGGAATCAGACCCCGTGACCTGCAGGCCAGTTGACGCGTTTGTCTTCTTCTACACCGAGAGTAATAAAACAAATCAGCTAAAATGATTGATGCATGCGAAAAGGCCACACAGAGTTATCGGCACAACACCATGAGCACAGGCGCATATTTTTCACCGTAACAGGAAAGAAGTCACAGCAGACTTAGTTTGTTTGGCGCAATTTCTTAAGGGCCCCCTATGTTCTTCCGCTTCTAGGCTTTTCATAAAATAAATATAGCGCAAGCATTACAGTTTGGTGCGCTTATGGACACAATGAAACAGGTGTTGTCCCACTTCTTCAATCAAGTGTTATAGGTCAATGGCAAGGAAACTCCTACTTCCCGCAAACTAACTGTCGTATTTCGGTGGAAATCGCTGAGTACCACTTCCAAACATATACTCTATTTTTTATAAGGTAGGCATATTTTCTCTTAGCGTGTAAAACATATGGATGATTGTAGAAAGGATTAGGACACATACTTATCCAAATACAAGATTGTTTTTGTTCTTGACCTTGATCAAATTGCAGACCCATCGGGAGCAGGAGTCACGTCGCTAAATTGAGCAGTGCTTCTATTGCCCTTTGGATAATTACTTCACTGCACCAGTAACAGCGCGAAATTTATAGTGCAGCACTGTCGTTCGCTCCGAAAATTTCCCGCATTTGCCTTTTGCAGACTAGGCTACTCGTGGAGTGGATGATATCCATGGACCTGGACTTAAGTGACGAAAGAAGGTTGTCGAGAGTCGACCCCGTTGACATGATTGTGCGCTGCTCTCTTGACTTGGGAGTTTCGGCGGTGCTGTCCTTTGAACTCCGAGAGGCTCGGTTTTTTAGAAACAGAAGATCAATGAAGGTACGAAACGAATCATATAGAGGTGCACGCTTAGAATCTGAGCGGCACATGGCAATAAAGTTTGAGACGTATGTTATACCTTATAACCACTATTCCATGTGGCTGGTGAGCGCTAGTTTTCATAAAGTATTTTTTTATTTTATTTTATTTAGGAATACCTTACAGGCCTCCATTGAGGCATTGTGTAAGGGGGGTAGTAAAAAAAGTGGACTTCCGTTGTAGTTACTAAACACAAAGTTCATGAACAGCGCTTAAGTAGCAGATCACATAATAAGAAGAGCAGTACAAAATAAAAAAGAAATGAACAACACTAGCAAAGATAAAACAGATAATAAAGAAATATATAAGCGACACGATGGTGCATACAATAAAAGACTGCAAAAAGGTTACAATGAAGAGAGCACACTGCGGTAATGGCAAACATTTTTACACCTCGTTGGCCAGATAACTGGTCATTGCGTCACGAAAAGCATTAATGTTTGTCAGACATGCGATGCTATCCAGCAGGGAATTCCACCATAGGACTGCACGTGGAAGCGCAGAGCAGTTGCATGCACTTCTTGATTCGTAAATGAGGGTATAGCTAAAGTGAGTATGAAGCCTGTATGACTTGTAGTAGGGTCTTTTCAAGCATGCTAGTGTTGTTCGAGATGAATGAATGAATTTGTGAAACAGCGCCCGCAAGGCAATGTCACGTCGAGTACTCAATGATTGCAATGAAAGGTTAAGTTTGATTTGTGTGACGCTAGATTGATAGCTGTAATCGTTAGAATGCTGGATATAGTAAATTTTAAGCCTCTTTATTGCACGTGCGCGCATAATTCATTGTGCAAAAATATTTGTGAATCAGTTGTGTAGAAACCCTCAAGCTGTTGAAAGGGTTAAGAAAGGGCAAGAAGACAACCACCCGTTTGTAGCACAAATTGATTGATTTTTATGTGGGGTTTAACGTCCTAAAACCACCATATGATTACGAGAGACGCCGTAGTGAAGGGCTCCGGAAATTTCGACCATTTGGGGTTCTTTAACGTGCATTCAAATCTAAGCACACGGGCCTACAACATTTCCGCCTCCATCAGAAATGCTCCCGGGATCCAAACCCGCGACCAGCGGGTCAGCAGCCAAGTACCTTAGCCTCTAAATCACCATGGCAGGGCGTTTGTAGGACGAAGCCCCAAGAAAATCTGTACGAATTTATCAGAAAGAAAAGCTTCTTAGTTGTCAAAAAATTCGTCCTGGTCCGTGGTTCAGACCCGGGACCATCGCCTTTCAGCGGTGGTTGCTGTACCAATGGAACTAACCACGAGGCTGCACGAGGGTGAATTCATAGACAAGTCAAAGCACATGAACACAAGTATTGCAAAGAAAAAAACAGCTTCAGTGCCCACATGGTTAGGGCATCCACTTCCAATGCGGGAAGGACTGGGTTCAATTTCCAGGGCTGACCGGAAACCAACCGGCATTTCCCAATGGTTAGGGGCGTACACCGACATGACTCTCGGTTGTTTCAGGGTATTCACCTCGAAAAGTAGCTCCATGAGACTCTGCAAGGACACCTTGGCGTACCATATTACCATAATCCACCACATCCTTGGTGAAATCGCTGAGCATCCGCCGCTGCTGTGGGTGGCAGATAATTGCAGCAGCTATGCCCCTAGTGGATAAAAAGGTACAAGCGCACTTCTGGTCTGGTGCTCGGAAGAACGAAGTTTAGTGTCGCATAGAAAAACACTCAGAATGTGGGGAACCAACGACATGTGACCACCAGACCTGAAATAAGGTCATTCTCTCTCCTTTCGCTAGCTTGCGGTGTTTCGCATAACTCATTTGCAATAGTTGTGTGACGAGTTTGTCCCCACGCTGTGAATTGCTAGCTTCCTGGTTAGCTCACTTCGTAAAGCGACCACCCCAGAAAGGCGTTAGTCGCGAGTTCAGACCAGGAAGAATTTTTTGGTAGCGAAGCAGCTTTTCTCTAGGAATTGTCCATACAGATTTTCTTGCGGATTCGTGTTGCAAATGCGTTTTTTTAATTTTTTAAAACTGATATTTATATGCAACGTGACTCTGGCCAACCTTAACATAATAAAATATTGTCCACATTGCAGACTCATGGTAACTGGATACGTATACGATTACCTGGAATTAATCATGAGCTGCTAGTAGGAAGTGGTGGGTCACCACATCACTATATACTGCAACATTTTCTCCCACATTCTCAAATTGTCTCTAACTGCATATTTTACATCAACTCAAGAAGCGCATTTCTGATCATTGAAGCCTATTTTGTGTGTTGACATATTACTCTTAGACTTTTTCTGCAATCCACGCATTATATTTTGGGACCACAGCGCAAACGTCTAAGGTTAAGAAAAAGGAGTATTGCTTGCTAAGTATATAAAACCTGCCTCAAATAACGCGGCACGCCAATTGTGGGAGGTAACTCTGAAGGCGCGTTCACAATTGGCCTCGAAGAGACTGAAACCGCCGAAACTCTCCGGAAACTGGCTCGCTTCACCGCCCGAATGGCCGGAAAACCACGACGCGCGGCCGACGAGGAAAAATCGGTCCGAGCACGACTTTCCTGCCACGCAAAACCGGATCCGAATTCTGCTTCACAGCCTCGGCAGCGCTTGATCAAACCACGTGACCTAACCAGCCGGCCACAGATTCCACATGGTGGCACAGGCGTCGGGGGTGGTTCGCATCGTCTCAAATCGAAAGCTACCCGCGCAGCACGACGTAGCTTGATGGCCTACACGAGGACGCGCTCATCGACAGCGTGACTTGGATTACGATAGCCGAGAACTCTTGAAGTAGATGGTGCAGTGACAGCGTGTCGGCATGCCCCAAAGTGTCTCGCGTTTGTGTACAGCTATCTGAATGCACCGCCGCCACTACCAGAGCGTTCGCTCCCAACACAACGTTTGAAAAGGTGCACGCTGTTTCTTTACACTACACATGAATAACTAGAATTCGGTATGAACTTTAGTTCTCAGAAAGCAGGCGAAATGAAATTACTTGTCAGGTTATCAACGGCAGCGGCAGCGGGATGGGGCAGAACTAATGTGAACATCTTCGACGCACGCGGTCGGGGTTTTCCGGCTGCTCTCGCATTTTCGTTTTTCTTCAACTCTCAAGTGTGAACGCGCCATTAGCGTCGCCATGCTAACTTTGTTGATTCACGAGGAAGCGAATTTAAAGTGATAGCATCGTCGACCTGGAACTTATTGAACATTCGAACTACCTCGAACATCTTGGCAAATGTTCGTAGCTATTGTTGCATCACAGCTGCAAGAGTCTTCACTAGCATATCACCAATGTTCCTCTACGGTAGCTGCATTCGCTGTTGCGAAATAGTATGAATTTTCGCGTCATCATCACCATCATAATCAGCCTGACTAATTCCACTGCAGGGCAAAGCCTCTCCCAAGTTCCGCCAGTTAATTCGGTCCTGTGCTTGCTGCTGCCAATTTATACCCGCAAACTTCTTAATCTCATCTGCCCACCTAACCTTCTGTCGCCCCCTAATCCGCTTGCCTTCTCTGGGAATCCAGTTAGTTACCCTTAGTGACCAGCGGTTATCCTGTCTACGCGCTATACGTGCAAGGCCCATGTCCATTTCTTCTCCTTGATTTCAACTACGATATCCTTAACCCCCGTTTGTTACCTAATCCACTCTGCTCTCTTCTTGTCTTTTAAGGTTACACCTACCATTTTTCTTTCCATTGCTCGCTGCGTCATCCTCAATTTAAGCTGAACCCTCTTTGTAAGTCTCCAGGTTTCTGCTCCGTAGCTAAGTACCGGAAAGATACGGCTGTTATATAACTTCCTCTTCAGGGATAGTGGCAATCTACCTGTCATAATTTGAAAGTGCTTGCCAAATGTTCTCCACCTTATTCTTATTCTTCCAATTACTTCAGTCTCGTGGTTCGACTCCACGATTATTACCTGTCCTAAGTAGACATAGTCTTTTACAACTTCAGTTGTACTATTACCTATCTCGAAGCGCTGTTATATTCCGAGGCTGTTGTACATTACTTTCGTTTTCTGCAGATAAATTTTAAGACGTACCTTTCCGCGGTCTTTGTCTAACTCCGTAATCATGAGTTGCAATTCGTCCGCTGAGTTACTCTGCTATGCAATGTCTTTGGCGAAGCACTGGTTACTAGTGTACCCTCCATTAACCCTTATGCCTGACTGTTCTTATTCTAGGCCTCTGAAGACATCATTTAAGCACGCGGTAAATAGCATTGGGGAGATGGTATCCCCCTGCCTTATGCCCTTCTTGATTGGTATTCTGTTTTTTTTTCTTTATGAAGCACTATGGTAGCAGTTGATCCCCTAAAGATTTCCTCCAGGATGTTTATATATGCTTCATCGATGCCCTGATTCCGCAGTGTTTGCATGACTGCTGATATTTCTACTGAATCGAACGCCTTCTGGTAATCAATAAAGGCTATGCATAGTGGTTGGCTGTGTTCTGAGCATTTCTCTATTACCTGATTGATTGTATGAATGTGGTCGAATGTTGTGGAGCCTGTTCGAAATCATGCTTGTTTCTTTGGTTGATTGAATTCTAATGTTTTCTTAACTCTGTTAGCAATCACCTTTGTAAATAGCTTGTATGCTACGGAGAGCAAGCTGATCAGTCTGTAATTCTTCAAGCCCTCGTCATTTCTTTTTTTATGTATTAAGATGATGTTAGCATTCTCCCAAGACTCTGGTACTCTTCCCGTCAGGAGACTCTTTGTAAACAGGGTGGCTAGTTTGCCTAACACAATCTGTCCTCCATCTTTCAGCAGATCTGATGTTACCTGGTCCTCATCAGCAAATTAGCCTCTTTGCACGCTCTCCAACGCTTTTCTGACTTCTGCCAATACTAGTGGGGTGTCATCTGAATTACTGCTAGTTTTTATAGTATTAAGGTTGTGGTTTTCCCGGCTACTGTACAGAACTCTGTAAATCTCCTCCGTTATTTTAACTATCATGGCCCGAATTCACAAAGCTTTCTCTTTGGCTACGCATTTTCTTAGCCAAAAATTCTCTTATCTGGAGGGATTACTATAGCGCGGGTATGAATTTAACATATTCGGCACTTAAGAGGGCAAGGAGGACCGACGATAGCCGATGAAACGACAAGGAAAGAAAGAAGTGTGTGCCGATAATATCAAGGTAGCACGCAAAGCATCTAGCATCGAGAGTATACGATGATAGCTAATGATTTGCTGCATCTAAGTTTCAGTTCCGCGAGCGTCTGCTACAGCGCTTACGGGATGCCGCGTACGTTGTAATAGACGTTTTGGTGTGCTGTGCAAAGCCAAGCACTCGCCTTTATTCAACGACTGTAGCTAAAAAAAAATAATTGCTTGATGGCCTTAAGCCACCGAGCAATCCATGCACTATCTTGCCTAGTACAAGTAAACAACACTCGAGGTGCACCACATAAATGAAACCACACATAAATCGATGCATGCAATGTTTGAAAATGTGCCTTGAATGTCTTCCCTTATTTAAAGCGACCACTTACCTTACATTTCATTGAAGCTGCGCTGCTACTCAACTAATTCCGTGCAATCTAGCATGGTATGGTGGTGAACGTAAGGGTGTTTTGTACCTATAGTCAAAGGTAGCCTTTGTTACAATATTCTTATTGCAAGACACATGAGCGACTTTGATGCCTGCAGACGAATTGTGCTAAAATAGATAACAGCAGTAATCAAATGAAATTGTGAGCGGAATTTCGCTGGTTCCATGCACCGTGGCATTTTTATAAAGCCGGAATGCGAGAACGTGCATACGCTTACGCTTAGGTATATGTCTACGTAAAATGAGGGAGACTCGTCGGGAGGTATCTCAGTGCTAATGCTTTTCACTAAACACGGTGCAAATATTTCGTCCAGCGTTGTTTGAGTGCGCAAACAAAGCAAGGGACGTGTATACGAGTCTTGAGGTCGAGAGACGTTATCACACGTGCGAAAAGGATGAAGAGAGAGAGAGAAAGAGAGAGAGATTTTCGTTTTGGCTTCGCGAAAGCTTGAAATTGATAGATAATAAAGACAATTTTCTGGCCCAGCAGACGTCAGGGAAAGTCTCCGCAAAGCAGCGTCAGATGCTCGGAGAGCATAAAAGATAGGAGTACGCGTTATATGGGAGTGACAGCCACTCAGAAAGCGAGATGAAGTGTGACTGTCCTTAGATGTGAGAGTCATTGCTAATTAGGAGAGTTGAGTTAATAAGCCAAAACTTTCCTAAATAACGATAATGGAAGCAAACTGAGCATTCATCTAATGAAAGTGACACTAGTGACAGTGAACTCATAATAGTTGATTAGCGTTGTCCCAGGCTGTTATATATTTTTATTTTCTTATTTATATTTGGCAAACTATGAGAAGGTAGCCTACGTTAGAGCCGGCTATCCTAACGTCATGACAGTAATGTACAAGAATAAATAGTGCACGGTTATACAGTCACACGTGGCGGTTTCTATCTTCTAGTAACCTTGGGCAAACGCATTGTAACTATTTTTTATATTTTCGACAAAGTTTCACCGGACGTTTTTGCATTTGGCTTCATTCGAAGGAATGACAATATATCAGCAATAGGGCGAATGCAGGCACTGCTGCAGTGGACGAGCGGTTACAGCGCTCAACTACAATCTACGAGGTACTTGGTTCGATTCGCAGAATCACTAAGAACTTCTTTTTTTTCAAGAGGTTGCCCGGCCTGACATTATGCGTGGTGGCGGGTACTAATTTTTTGAGAAGTAGGCTTTCGCACTTGCTTCTTTCACTCCCCTTTTGACCCAAAAGCGCTGTATTGTGCTCCTTCAAAAATTAAACAATTCAGGGTTCATAATTTTTTCCTCCATTCTCTCTTATCGCAAAAGTGTCCCGTGCTGAAATACCGAATTATACCTGGTATATTACTTTTCACGTGTTTGGATATTCGACCAGCAATCAGTCTTCACGGTGTTTTGAAGAAAATCTACACATGCAGTGAGCTAACTGCTTGCAGCCAAGTTGACTGCCTTTGTAGGGACACGCTTTCGTGCTAATTCGGTGGGCATCATCACATGCAGCAAGACCAAAGAACACGGACAGTTAGCGCTGACGCGAACAGAGTGATTAGTTTCTGTCTTCTCTCCCGCTATTTCTCATGCTGCACGCTTCAGTGTAATGTCGCTGTCAATGGTTAAAATGAACTATAGCAGTTAATCGAGTTCTGCTGAGAGGGTCCCCTATTGTCCAGAATGAAACAGAACAATAGCAATTTGATTTGTGTGATAAAAAGATACCCTGCTTTTGGTTACTAGAATAAATTTCTAAACTGAAGTTTATTTTTATTAACAACAGTTCCAGTGCAGATGAAAGGTGCATGGACAAAATTCGTGTATTCAGCGTGACTAGGTTTGTGACCTTAATTGTAATTGCGAACCGGTATCACAGTATGCATAAATATCACACACATATACAACCACGGGTGATAGCTTGCTTATTCTGATTAAAATTGAAAGGTTGAAATCGAGATATTAAACCAACGCAATGTGAACGAGATATGCCATGTAGAGTAGCTATGCTTTAAACTAATCTTCGCAGGTCCGTTCCATTTTACCCAATTTCTTGCCCATGACTGTAGGTTGGTAAATAAAACAACTTCTTCGAACACACATATTCTGTGTAAGGTTACATTTATTTTTATGCAGTACAAAATAAATTGAAATATGTAATGGCTCAAAAGAGAAATAACTAGAAACAAATTCAGCCATATCATTACCAAACTTACCCACCAATGATAAACGGATTCTCATTCAAAAGATACATACATACATACATATACGCACACACACATATACATATGTACACCCGTACATACATACATACACACACTCAGGTGTAAATATTAAAATGAATGGCTATAAAACAACAATTCTAATAAACTCATTTTGAATATACTACAGAAAGTAACTTACGAGAGAAATCCACCGGCACTGTTATGTCTGAACACGGTGTTTCTCGAACCATCTCGCAAAAGCTTGATGCATAGTTTTCCGCTGATGCCCAGTGACAAGCACTCTTTATAAAAAACACAAGAATAAAGCCCTTGACAATGTCATGCTAAAGAAAAGGGCTGTGCATCAATATTTTGTACATGTCTGCAATATCACTCTATTCACATAGCTTGGCTCATTCACAAGCCACTAACAAAGCATGTTAGGACACTTGGGCTAAAAGTTGGCACAGTGCGAGTAAATTCTAGACAATACATGAATAATACAAATATAAGCTACTAAGCTCCTTGGTGCAAACAGTGTTTTTAATGACAGCTATAGGTGCCATTTCGTTTCTCCAAAACACTTCTCAAAAGTAGAATCAACTTTATTTAGCTAAATGTTTCTATTCTGGCGCGTCGTGGTGACTCAACGGTGGAAGTGACTCTTTAGGCCAAGAAAACAAAGACCAATTATTTTTCCAGTTTGTGAATTCACCCCATGCTAACATTGAGGCAGCTGGTAGGAGTGCTTTTGGAGAGAGGAAACCACCACATTCCCACCAGTTGTGGCCTTGGGTAGCTACTTCACTTGGACAAAAATGATGAAAAACACTCCTCAAGAAGACTTCAAAGTTTGCACACCAACACAGTTCCCATACAGCTGTCTATTAGTCTGCTTGAAAAATATTGAGTTTACTGGTGGGCAAAGACTATACACTATGTGAGGTGATGCTCCAGTGCACTGCATGTATGACTTGCTGCTAGCCTCAACTGCGATGTTGCTCAGTACATATGTGTAAAATAACAACTAATACTGTGCCACTGCCAAGTAATGATGGGTCATTTGCATGAAACAGGGACCACAATAAAAGAACATAACATTTTCCTTCACAACGTTCAAAAACTGTAAATAAATTTCCACACAGTTTTCACAGTTCATCTGAGGATAGTAATATTGGTTGTAAACACATTCTTACTTCCACTAACAAACTATTTTAAGATGCCAGATTCAAAATTAGAGTATACCAGCACTTTTGTAGGGCTAAACAATTCATATGTAGGGTTTTAACGTCCCAAAACCACCATATGATTATGAGAGACGCCGTAGTGGAGGGCTCCGGAAATTTCGACCACCTGGGTTTCTTTAACGTGCACCCAAATCTGAGTACACGGGCCTACAACATTTCCGCCTCCTTCGGAAATGCAGACGCCGCAGCCGGGATTAGAACCCGCGACCTGCGGGTCAGCAACCGAGTAGGGCTAAACAATTGTACAGGCACCTAGAAAAAAAACACAAGTGAATGCATGCTATAGCTACATTTAAAAAAAATAAATACTTTTATTTCTAGTTTGAGTAGAGCTGCATAGATGATAAGTCACTTGCATTACATTATGAACAAACCTATCCGAGCAAAGTATACATTTAAAAAGTTACACTTACACAGTAGATAAGTAGACTGTTGAAGGACGGACAGGCAGTGGGATAATACCCAAGCACTAAAATCTACTGTTAAGATATACTAGGAGTAGTGATGATCCTCTTCCTTCCAAATAAAATAATCCACATAGATTCACTTCCCAGAGCTTATACACTCATGGCATCATTGGTGCTATACAAATGAGTGTACACTGAAGGATTACATCGACTAAGTACATGATTACTGCATCCATGGCTTTACTTCTTGTACTACAAAGAATGCAAACACAGTTACCATTGGCGACCATGGATGCTGTGATTTCTGGCATGCAAATGTAGAGGCACGCAGGCACTTAACACACCTGTTAAAAACTTCAGCTCAAAAATATTGGCCCACTAACACTACAGCAGCCTTTAAATTAGTGTCATAGTTTGGTATCTTCCATGCAAAATTTAAATAATTTCGAATGCAAGCAAAGGAACTGCTGAATAATGCACTGCTAAGAAGTTAAGCAGCAGCTGCTCCTGACATCACAATGTGCTCTTTCTGCTGTTGTAAACCTTGAGCAGGAGAACATTCACTGGCAGTCCCTTTATACTTGTTGGTCTTCTGTGCTCTGTTCTTGATACACTGTACATGACCGTGGAGCACCGAACCCCTTGTTACAGCTGGAACTTAGAAAAATACAGATCATTGTTACAACCATGCTACATGCAAGAGTGTATAGTTGTCAATTATGTGCTCATATTTACAGATATTGTATTTTCAGAAGCCAATGACAAGGCTCAACACACACACACACACACAAACAGTGAAGGCTGAAAATATATTTAATATGATACAAGAGCAAAACCACAATGGTATAGATGAAGGCATGAAACTTCTGACAGGCATAAAAAGCCAATAGAGTTTCTTTTATTTCGACTTTACACTAGGTGCGAGAAGTAGACCACAAATAAGTTCACTAAGAAACACAAGTTAGACTGCATTACAACACAACAGCCAATGTTGATAACTTTAAGGCTATCTAACATAGCCAGCTCACGATACCGCATATAGCAGCAAACGGGCAGTCTAGAAGACACAAAGAACTTGTGGATTATGAGTGTGCTTGTTTCTGACATCTATTATTCTAAATGAAGAAAACCTTTCAAAAATGCACTTTATCAGGGGAAATAATCATACGCAACAAACACAACGGGCTCCTACAGGTGCCATCAATACTCACTTGCCGGATTGATATGCTGTGTCCTGCACAGAACACCAAAGGAGCGCTCCATGACTTGGATTGCATGTGTGCCAGCTGCATCGCTCTGCTGCTGAAATAGGCTAGCCACAGTCAGAGAAATGAGAAGCCATGGCTTTGAAACACACTGAACATCACCTTTAGAGATCAACAATGCATGCTTAGGTCAGGTACAATTTGTAGAAAAATATATATCACTATGCAATCGTGGTGAACATGTTCGGCTGAAACACAAGCAACAGCACTGAGAGAGAAAAAACTACATTAGGTAAAAGATGCAGTTACTGGCCTTATGTCATCTGAGGCTTTTTCAATAGGTCTTTCTCCTTGCAAGTTGTGAACAGCCAGGCAATTTTCACCCACTTGCTATTTCCTTTCAGAGCACTTGATCCACAGAGGGAGTCACAAGCTGGAGAGCTCAATAAGGAATCAAAGTATTTGTGCTCGTTGCAAAGCACAAGCTTTTGAGCCTCAGATTATTGGAGTTTCATTCATAAGCTGCAGGCTTTCAGCTTTCAACATTCTCAATTATCTTGCAATTTAGTTCTATAAATGTTGAATAAGAATTATGTGTAAGAATAATACAGGTATCCACTGAAAGCAACCATGCTTGGGTTTTCAATTTGTGCACAGTAAGTTGTCTTCACGTAATCGTTTGTATTAAAGAAAAACTATCCTTGCAGCCAGCCGTAGGCAGTTTTGTGCCCTCGAAGCTCCCAAGCAGATTGCAGTCCTTCAAGATGAGGCTGCCATGCATGCTTCCACGTCACATCCGCTGAATGATAACAGTCCGAGCAGTGACATAGGCTTGCACAGTTAGGAAGAACGTGTCCTTCCTATTTTGTACAGGTGCTCCAAGTAATGATGAGGATTGATGTGCCAGAATGTGCAACCGATGCATCACAGGACCTTAACAAACCAATCTCTGCGATCTGTGAAGAGCCAAAAAACGAGATATTTAAAAACAATCATTAAAAGCACTCACTTCTAATACTTATTTGAGGAAGCTATCACTTCGTTTAAGTGACCAAAGTCTGCTATAATCACTTTGAAATAAACTGAAGCCTCATGTAAAATTTACGTACCGCAATATATATGTCCTACTAAAGTATAGTACTACCGCAGTGGTAATCGTCTATAGAACTAATTTTCCAAAATATCTTAATTTTTAAGTGCAACCTGGCTCCTGAAAAATAAATTCACATTAACTTTCCAACTATCAAACGTGGTCAATCGACAGGCCCAACCTCATAATCAAACAAGAGCTCACTTGTATCAAATCACAAAAAACTTTTTATGTATTTGCTCCATAATATATGTATGTATATAACAGTAGTAGTAAATTTTTCATGCTTCAACTTACCATGGAGAAACATTACATCTGATGGGCTTAAAAACTTGCACACGTTATAGAACTGCGTGAATTATAGTACCGGTGAAATTTAGTTCTGCAAGGTGAACTCACCGATGGCAGCATTTAGTGGCCGTCGGTGTCATAAGGAACCAAGTGCGGCGAACAGGCAAAGGGCATCTGCAGACTGGAAGCTGCCAATGACAGCAATGAAGGGCTGGCCAGGCGTGCACGTCCATTGACAAAGTGTAAGAACTGGCCATGACCGGCTGTTGTCAAGGGTCTAGTGCCGTGCAAAACGATGGCCAGACGAACTCGGAAACCTGTAGTTAGGCGATATTGGCCTACAACTTCATCCAAAGCAAGGCACCGGTGAAATCTTTGCTTTTTTGGGGGGCTGGAGGGAAGCTTAACGTTCACGGGCTCTCGCTGCCACATAGAACTCTCAATTTCTTACCGAATAACAGTCTAGGCGCGCTTCCAAAGTAACACGATCCACAACAGAATGTAGCATCTCGCAGTTTTGGTTGATCACATCACAGCGCTAGGACTATGGTTATCACAAAAAGGGGAAGTGACGACTTAACAAAGAAAAGCGCCAAGCTGCCCACCACGACTTCGCAGGGCAAAACAGTTATCAACGCTGTCTTTCAAGTTTCGGTCACACGAGCACAGCGTGTTCACAAGTCTTGGAACGTCAACACAGCACCACTGTTCACAACTAACATCGTTTCACTCCCGAACAGTACATTGCTCTCAAGTAAATAGAAGCGTACGGGCTTACTAGTGGCGAAGCAAGAAACGAGCGCGTAGTCCATACGTTTCCGTACGTACTTGGGGTCACTCAAATAACGTGTCAAAACGATGTCAATCCGAAATGTCGCACAGCACCCAACTGAGAGACTGGAAAGTCAAGCGAACGAACTGTTACCGGCAAACAAACACACATTGCAGGCTTCTCGAGTGCCAGTTGTCGTCGATACATCGACGCCGATCCCCGCTTGATAACCACACTAACGCAGAGGCTTCGCTGCGCTTCACCGTACACCATTGCACTGCCACAGCTTTCCGCACTGCTTACACGCACCGAAAGAGCTGCTGTAATCACAACACATCCAGTCAAACGCTGAAGTAACTCGTGCGAGAAGCGTTTGCTGAAAGTCGCACTGACCGATATGCTGTTTACGACGCCATGTTGTTTTCGACAACTGCGCAGCACATAAGACGATAAGAGAGCTCTTAGAAAGTACTTGCACTATTTTCACGGCGTGAAAAAAATTTCTCTTATGTGCGAGGGGGGTGATATGACGAACAGGACAGGCGTGCCAGATGAAAGAAGTGTTTTGGCAACGTCACGGAGTGAGCTGATGTTGAGGGTATTGCTTCACAACCAATCACAAGCTGTGCCTGTCGGCCAAGCCGTCGTCTGATCGCGTTTGTCGTCTGCTTCGATCAGAGCATGCGACAGGGGATTCACCTTCGCAACGCTATTATTCTCAGCTCAAGTGGTCGCTACGTCGCACAAAATACTTGTCAGTGGCTCGCTCTACCTTTGAATGATGTTCGTGCGCCAAGTTAAATGGCTGGTAATTGACGTAGGGATGAATTCAGCCAAGGTTTGCTCTAGAATCGTGAGGGTTTGCATATTTTTGGTGTCATACAAAGTTACTAGGGTCATTTCATTCCGATTGCTTGCCATAGTATCACGGTTCTTATCGGTGTCTGAACAGTGAAGGTGAAGATGCATGATTTGTTTGTAGTTCCATGCGTAATCATGCGCACCCCTAATACGCTTTGGTTTACAAAGTACGCTTTGTTCCAGATCGTCCCAAAGTGTATCGACAGCTGTATTTCAGAGATTGCAACCATTGGACTGTTAGAGTCAATGAAAGTACACTAGAGCACAAACTTTAGGAACCACTCACTGTAAACTTCCTCTCATTTTTATTTCCAATAGCGTGCAAAGAATGTGCTCCCATTAACCTCTTTGGTGGTAATTTCCACCAATGACAAGGATCTCGAGTCGCACTTTTAATTGGATGAGATGGGGCGCAACACAACAACATAACAAAGAAGGTTGATCATATGCCATGTCGCGTTCGAATGCACTGACCATTCAAGTATCACATTGGTTTTCATCCAACCACAAATCTTTACATGCGTAGTTTTATGCCATTGACGCCCAATAGAATTCTTCAATTACTGCGACTTCGAACCTATTGGACGATGGTGGTTGTCAACACCATCCACTGCATACAAGGGAAACAACACGCGAAGCTCAAAGCGCCGAAAGAAATAAAAACGCACCAGCAGTCATCAGGCAGCCCTTGATGGGTGTGAATTAACTCAAAACCAGCCAGGGCACCAAAGTATACCGCTGCGGCAACAGGTTCTAAGTAGCCACATTGTTCCTAAGAATGGTCCGGACCACTCTTGGGATTTTCTCTCAGCCATGCTGTTTTTACGCACAATTTCGCTTCGTGAATCCACTTACGAGCACTTTTCGGTGACGTAAGCAAATATAGCAACTGCATCACCATCGCTGACATGTTCCAGGGCAGTCACAGCGCGCTTTATTTGCAGCGGCCGATGTGACAACTATGGCCTCTTACGACGTTTTTTCGTTTCGTGAATCGACTTACGCAAGAAAATTTCTCTTGCGCAAAAATGTTTTCGTAAGTTAGTTTTGTGAATCCGGGCCCATATCCGCATTGGTGGTTATTTTGCCTTCTTTGTGCCTTAGTGCAAACATCTGATTTTTGCCTATCCCAAGTTTCCTCTTCAATGCTTTGACGCTTCCTTCGTTTTTCAGAGCGTGTTCAATTCTTGCCATGTTATACCTTCTTACATCGCATACCTTACGCCTATATTCAACTTCGAAAGCTCTGCCAGTTCTATTTTGTCTGTTGTACTTGAGAATTTTATGCTTTGACGCTTCTTCGTGAGATTCTTCCTTTCCTGGGAAAGCTTGCCAGTGCCCTGTCTAACTACCGTGCCTCCAACTTCCACTGCACACTACTCAATTACACTCATCAGATTATCATTCATTGTATCTACGCTAAGGTTGGTTTCCTCAATAAGAGCCGAGTACCTGCTCTGAATTGAGACTCTGAATTCTTCTACTTTCTCTCTCAGTGCTAGTTCATTGATTGGCTTCTTGCGTATCAGTTTCTGTCGTTCCTTCTTCTAGGCTAATTCGAGACAGTACCATTCTATGGTTACTGCTTCGTACCTTGCCAACCACTTCCACATCCTGCACGATGCCTGGGTGTGCACTTAATATAAAGTTTATTTCGTTCTTATTTTCGCCAATAAGGCTCCTCCATGTCCAGTTACGGTTTCCTCGTTTTCTGTAGAAGGTATTAAAAATCCATATATAATTGATTTGTGCGAATTCAACTAGTAGCTCTCCTCTGCCATTCCTAGTACCGATGCCATAATCTTTTACTGCGTGGTCACCAGCCTGTTTCTTTCCTACCTTTGCATTGAAGTATCCCATCAGAATACTGTGTTTTTACTTTCCTCATTGCTGATTCTACGTATTCATAGAAGCTCTCAACTGAAGCGTCATCGTAGCTGGATGTAGGCGCGTAAGCCTGTACCACCTTCATCTTATATCTCTTATTGAGCTTACTTACGACACATACCACTTTTTCATGATTGCTATAGTATTCCTCTATTATTTCCAGCTATGTTTCTGTTAATCAGAAACCCCACTCCAAGTTCCCTTCTGTCAGCCAAGCCCTGATAGCAAAGGAGTTGCCTATTCTGTACCACCGTATAGGCTTCATCTGTCCTCGTAACTTCACTGAGCCCTATTATATCCCCTTTAACACTCTCTAGCTTCTCAAATAGTACAGCTAGACTTGCCTCGCTATATAAGGTTTTATCGTTAAACGTTGCCAAGTTCAGGCTCCAATAGCAGCATGTCGGGATCCAGAGATTTTTCAGTACGTGGGCTAAAAGGAGCAACATACTTTGGGCAGTTTACATTTATTGCGAATAGCGAAACAGTAGCGTAGCTTCCTAACTCTAGAGCAGCTGAAAAAGTAGACGGGTAAAAGCTGTTATTCACTTTCTAACATTTCCTTTTTCAAATCGTAAAAGAAGAGTTGTTATACTTCAATGAAGTTAGGTGCAATTCGAGTCACTAATATTAGTGTTTGCGGTGAATAGATTGTTAGTGTTTCTTCTCCATCACACGATAATGTTTTGTTATACAATAGCATTATCTCTTGATTTACAAATCGCAACAGAATGGTGCGTACATGGAACATTGCAGTTACAACAACGTAAGTTGGAACGCCCATTTCGTGACCTAGTTCAGCAGACTGCCGATTGTCTAATGTTTTCTTTTTAAACATGTGCACCTATTGAATCTAGTTTATTGAGCTTTATATTAAAATTCTATTGTGAGTATTTTCCGCCGTACCCATTTCCTATATTGCCGTTGGCGAAACTGGGAAAAGTGTACTGATACACACACCTAGGAGAGGCGGCTGCTTTCTTGCAGAAGACAGAATACGCTGTGGAAACATTAGCTTTAGTGGCACACTTTGGCTCAAGAATTTTACTTTTTTAAGCAGCCATCTTCTATTCAATAATTTCTTCATCTGGATTTCCTCAAATGAAGCGATTTTGATAGTCAAGGTTGTGAATTTGTGTGTTCTCAAATATGTAAGAAGCATTTCTCCTGAGATTTTGGAGCGGCATTTTTGCCCGAATTTCGCAGTAACCTAGACCATATGTCGCCACTGAATCTATACTTCAGTTTCGCGTTGAAATTAGTTGAATTACGTTGCGACACAGTAATTGCTAGAGGCCCCATTTTCAAAAGCTCTAGTGCGTTCTTCACATGAAGAACTTCAATGCTGCCATTTAACATAACTGCCTAGCTACGCTGCCTTTGTTTTTCACTGAACTTTGTTTCTAGTTACAATCACAAATGACGTTTTTAACCATCTTAAAATGCCTGCTGCTACAAAAACGCAACTGTGAACGAAATGAGCAAATGTAAAATTTTACTTCTTTCGGTTATTCAAAGCAATTTTCTGAAATACTCAGTAAAAGTATACTGTACAACACTTTCTAATATGATCTCCAGAATTCATGCAGTATTACGGTGAGAAATTTCAAGTGTCCCGTCAAATACACAATATATGGGACAACAAGCAGGATGTTTCAAGAAATGTGTCTTGTATTGTTTAAAAATACAGAAAGGAGGCAACTGCGTGCTAGCAGCAGCGCTCCCTTTGTTTCTACAGAAGGCGTGTTCATATGGGTACCATAGACAATTGTGGCTGTTAATATATAAATTGAAACAATTTCTAACGAGTGTAAATAGCTGATCTAGTGAAATGGGAGAATTAAAGACTTTTTTACGACTAGTCCACAACGACTGTGAAATTTTCCCAAAGCGGCCACTGGTAATCACCACAGAGCGAAGAAAGTGGGCTAATTTAGCTGGCTAAATCGAAACCAACGCACCAAAGAGTGCATCTGCCATTCACTTTGAAAACACCCCCAATGACATTGTGTTCCTCGCATTTGGCGAGGAGAATAAGCGAGCGTCGATCAACAGCCGCGAAGTGAATTCTTCAGATTGATGGCTCATAACGACCAGTAAAACAGTATAGTCATTGAGGGTTTTAAAGCGATTCCCATTTGCGCAGTTTCGTGCGTCTGTTTCAGTTCCGCCTGCTAGGTTAGCCCGCTTCCATCACTGCGATGATTACCGAAGGCAGCGTTTGAAGAAATTCAAAGTAGCTATAGGCTATTCACAGGAAGGAAATGAATTCGCCCCTTAGAGTCAATCGATTATTTCCATTGGTTAAAACTTTAGCTGTTTATATTCTGTAATAACCTTCGTAATCATTGTTTGTGCACATCTGAAGACGCCTTCTTTCACAGTAAAGGCGACGCCACACGTAACAGACAAATGCCTCTTCTCATTACCTTAAAATGATGTTGAACCCATATTTATTGACATGTCCTGTATGTAGAATCGGAATTCTAAGACGGCGATGAACTTTAGCATAACCATAACCATCATAAGTGTTATCGGCATATAGATCCAAGGAGATAAAGATTATAAACATAAATAACATACGTATAACACACAATCGGGAGAGGACCCACATTGATAAACCCAGTAATGACACAATGCATGCGAAAGGAAGAGCCCAAATTAAGGCTAATAGAAGTAAACGTATAAAGACCTTCACCATCGAGTCGGCTTTGCAATTGGTGAGCAACCCTAATGAGCCTCTAAATCAGAGCTAATAAACTGTTCGTTATGACGTCTGGTGTAATCATAAAACTGTCACCATTATCAACCTCTACCTTTTAACGCATTGCTTGGCCTGAACTTACACTTTTCGCCTCTTCGTTCCTTCTTGCTCACCGAACGCATTCACCCCGCTAAATAAATAATTATCAATGTGGTCCACCTAACAAATTAAGCGACTGAATTCTAAAACAGAAGTAATTAGGCTAATGTTTAGACTAACGAAGTTATGAAAACTACTAATCTGATAAAGACTACATTGCTAATTAACAGCATTTTATTATGACCTCACTCACTTGGCCTAAACTCAGAAAATATGCAAATTAGGACCAAGCTAAGTAATAGGATGGTAATTATGGTTACTAATTAGGCCTTTTTATTTATTGCAATAAAACCTAGAGCGGGCTAGCCGACCTCCACTCTCAAACAGACTGAGCAAATGAAGATGGATACGTTATTACTGTCACGTTAAATTCTGAAACATGCTGGGTCATCGCAAGCTCCACTGATTACAGATGCGTAGCGCTTTGCAAGGGAACGAATGTTTGTGGTGTCCCAACGTCTGTTCTTGTAACACTCCATCGCCCGTCTTTGGGCATTCAGAATGTAGCAGTCAGCTACACATATATAAAATAACCATTACAGTGGTTCTACATATGTTGAAATAATTAATTTGGAACCAAATTTGGAAGCAAGAGTTCTGTTATCGAGCGATATGGCAATAACGCCCAATTTGGCAATAACTGGACGTAGATCTGCAGATTATTTTTATTAAAGCTGAACTACCTGATCCAGAATCTCAATCTTACTTGCAACTTTCGCAGCCTGCAAGGCTGTGTATTGTCGTCTACGTAGCACACATTTCTCACAAGACTTGTGTAGGAACGAATCATTATAGGCCACAAGGAATGCAAAGTTTTGATGCATACAGAATTCACTTTTTTTTATTTACCGGCAGTTTGCGTTCAGCAACGAGGAAGAGACCTGGCTAAACGAGCGCCGCACGAATCCAAAGAGCGTTAACAGGAATTATTACTCGACGTTACTCGTCTCATACGGGGTCCATCCTCCCAATGCCCCTGGACTGGCTTCAACACTTCTCGGATATGAGGACGAGCGTAAGAACCCCTCAGTTATTTACTAGCGCACCTGCGGACAGCACAGCAGACAGTGGACAGCACGCAGGTTTTACAAATACAATGTATAAAAAGTAGTGCCACACACACACACACACACACACACACACACACACACACATACACACAGATATATATATATATATATATATATATATATATATATATATATATATATATATATATATATATATATATATATATATATATATATATATATATATATATATATATATATATATATATAATTGGACGCTTTCTGATCACGCAAAAAAACTAAGGAGCAAGTATGTGTGAATGTAAGGAGTCACTATGCTGTTATTATATTTTGCAACAAAAAATAAATTTGCATTGTTTACAAGAGGTTGAAACTTTGGCACCAAATAAATCGGGGGTGCGGAGAATATTTGTTGTCAGTTTATTCATTTGAGCAATTACTGTGAAACGTTTTTTCGCTTATTGCAAGGTGCAACTTTTTCGGGACCTTAATTATTCATTTGTATTTTTTTACTTCAACAGCTCTGGCGAAAAATTGCAGTATGCTGCACGTTTAGCATTTATAAATGAAACCAAAGCTTTTACCACCTGCAATCTATTTACTTTTTTGTTTTCTGTGTTACTATTGAAATTGATTAAAATACTACTAAAATGCGAGCGAACGAACCAAAAGCATTGCCTGACTATTGTGACCCATTGGGAAAAATAGCACTTTGACTCATATTGCATCCTAATTTTCGCAATGTAGTGTTTTGAATACATGTATTGCTCATACATTCTTGCAAAGTGTGCTTTGTTAGATGGACGTGCAGAATGCTTCAAAATGGTTGTTTTTGTTTTAAAATAAAAAAAATTCAGTCTGTCGAACCACAGGTTACAATGACACGTGCCTTAGCTTCACGTCAGCGCGAAGTTACAGCGGGTTTTTCCGGCAGTGAATAATACATGTCACATAAATAATGCATAAATTTGCTTGTCACTCATTTTATTAATTAGTAATAGTGTTCTATATAACGTCGAAAAGGATAATAGTGCTATTTTTGGATAACATCTTTCGCCTTGGACCATTAAAGGTCAGGTTATAGTAACCGCTTCATAGGGCCATGTGGCAGATTTTTAGTGCAGTAGATGGCCTTCAGTACAGTATTGGGGCGTTCATTTGGATTCAGATAAATAAAGTAATGAATATTGATACAAATGATGCATTGTTTACTCAAGTTGTTTCGTAATGTTTCAGGTATATTTTGAAAAACCGATAACTAGGCACCGTGTGTTACCTTGAGGAATCGTTTAAGTAATGTCGTTTCAAGTATAGGATGATTGGTGAGAGCTTACTACGGGTGTACGTGATAAAATGATGGATTCTTGGTTTGCCTATAAATATATAGTGTGGCCATAAATGACACTTAATTTCGCATTCCTGGTTGTCACTTAAACTTTTGATTGATCTTTTTTTAACGATCCTCGTCTGCTGAAAATATTAAAAACACGTCACTATTACCATGCGGAAAAAACATTTTTCAGCACCTTCAGACTATTCAGAAAGAGGGAATGATATGTTAGGATCTTTCAGGAAATAGCGAATAAAATGTTTTTTAGGGGCAGGACATTGAATCATATCTAATGTGTCCACCTATGATACATGAGTTGATATATTATGCGCACTAGTGGTAAGCGATCACGCTTCGGACTGTGCCTGAAATGTTATAAAAAGTGCTTACGTAAACTATACTTCAAAGATCGTAATAATTCTTATTGTTACCATGCACATGATTTATCAGTAGTCAGGCATAACGCCTCAATATTGTCTTGTAGATGATCGATCACATTACAATTCGGCCGCTTAGGAATAAGAAGCGGTTTAATATAATTTGCACTTTGACAGTTAATTGAGAGATAGCGTTCTATAAAATAACCACTATTGCCTTTTTTGATGTTTTATGCAGCAGTATTACAAGAAGTGACCATATGTTTTATAACGTGCACTACTTGCTGCCCAAAAGCATCGCTTCAACATCGCGCTGACGTGCGATTCAGTGTAGGCGAGGCAAAGAGAAGCTTCATAATACCTTGTAGTTAGTTATTCAGATAGAGTTTTTTTTCCTTAAAACGCAAACGTTCTGCAGATGCAAACTACCTTAGCCATTGATGTCATGCAAATTGTGCAGAGGGACAGTGACCGTGTTGTACGTTTTTAATATGCGAAACGTTTTAAAGTGGCGGTAAAGATATGCATGAAGAGATAATAGTTAGCGAAACGCGCATCTTCAAAGACGGGTTATTTAAAGTGGCGTCACAGTGGCTACAACAACGCGAATATTAGCGACACCAAAGTGGTCAGATGATATGATGCACAGCTTCCCACTGAGATGGTAGCGCTGGACACTTCTACAAAAAACAATGTCTGAAGATGATGCCTTGTACAATTAATGTTAACGGGGCGTGACGGCTGTTCGTAGAAGTGCGTATGTATTGGTATAGGCAGCACTACAACTACAATTGACGTTTCATGAACATTGAGATCTATTTTAAAAGCAGTTTCAAGACATGCGTGGCTCTGCAATAGCACACCTGATTGTCCCGAATAATGCTGGGGTACTATTTCTGCTGGGACCCTAGCATTCATTCTTTCTATTCGTCGGGTTAATGCTGCCGTTGTAATCTTTTCTTAACACTCACGCGTTATAATTATCCTTATTTGTTTTCTCCTTTCCTGGGTATATAAAATTTCAGTGACCTGTGGCACATACCCGTCCTCGGGTATGTGCCGCACGTCTGACGGAAAGGGTTTGCCCACGTACGTGACAGTATTTTGACATTATTCATGTCATTATCAGCTAGTCATACTCGTCAAACCATATTACCCTCCCGTAATATTTGGGCTTTACCCCAAGCTGAGACCACCGACCACCCAAATGTTGGCAGCTAGCTAGCTAGAAGAGATAGATAGATAGATAGATAGATAGATAGATAGATAGATAGATAGATAGATAGATAGATAGATAGATAGATAGATAGATAGATAGATAGATAGATAGATAGATAGATAGATAGATAGATAGATAGATGCTCAGTTTATATGCAGTATGCAAAAAATGAATTGGATATAAAAGTACTGTTTTGAAACTTTCCGCAAGGCTTACTAATAAAGCAGGGTATATATAAGGCATGATATTGCTTTAACCATTTTGTTTAGAAAATTAGGCTGCAATACGAGTCCGGAAGATATTTATTCCAACTTAGTCACAGTATGTTGGAAATATCTCTGCTTCATTCGTTTCCAAAAGTGTCTTAACTAATTATTAAAGGGACACATAAAACGGAAAACGAGCTTACATTTCTCGTGAATAAAATCGTGTTTTTATAAAAGAAAACTTAAACATCCAGCATGTTGCATTTCGTTTGCCATAGCAAAAAGGTAAAACAAAAATAAATAAACTTTCATAATCGTGAAAAAGTACCGCCTTTGAAGTAAGGAAAACAAACTTTTTAGTAGTGATCTGGCTGCACTAATCTTATACAAATTATTCAGCGCTACACAGTTTCATTTGAGTGCGCAACGTTTGTTTTTAGGTAGCTCTTTTTTTAAGTATACCACGTAAATGATTGCTTCTCACATTCATGCATACCTTAACAACATTTATTTTTCAATTTTAAACATTTTCAGCACTTTTGTATGTGTTTTAGTTCGTGCATTTTTATCTCATTTGATGCAATTTTACCATCTTACCACAATCTTTACGTGGTCGCCAGTGTGTCTATTTAAGCAAGTCCTTGATAGAATATATCTGAGTTTATGCAAATCTGGCGTGAAAAAAATTTACAAAACAGGATTCGTGATCTATATACATACAATCCGAGCTCAAAGCACTGCTATATAACCCTACATTGTTTTTAAGTAAGTAACGTTAGCTGGACGCCTCACATTATCTCTTCATTGAACGAAGAAATATGAGTGTGTTTGTGTTATGTGAAATTTCACACTCAAACCTTTCCACTCTTTTGTTGTATAGTTCACAGCGCCAAGAGACACAGGATTCAGGAGAGTGCCCCTGGCATTTACGTCCCTATTGTTCATTTCTCTGTATACACAACACCATACGTCAGTACAGGTGCGTGCACGTCGGATTTTCTTTTTTTGTATGTATGTTACTTTTTTGTATGTAGCGTATGTTACCGGCAATGAGATGGAAATTTCTCCGGTGCGAATAATTACCTTTTTTTGAGTGCAGGAAAAGCGGCAAACATTCCAGCGAGAGTGGCCTGCTTTTTCCTACAGCAATGCACTTTTCTTAAAGAACCCCTGGCATCAAAATCGGAAACTCGAGATGCTTGTTTTCGGGGAATTCTGTGTGAGGGGGCATTTCTGATCGATTATTAGTGGCGAGCGTGTCTAATGGAATACTTTCATTAGCTTCTAAAGTAAATGTGCGTGCTCATTCCACTATTTAGGACACATCAACATTTCCTCTGCTTTGACGTAGACAGATCCTTGCACTGTCTTTAGCTGCTCTTAAGGTGGTTTTGGCTGCTTATACGCCAGGTATGCATTTCTTTTTTCCGAGGGCGACACGCTTGAAGCACCGAAACCGTTTCATTCTGCACCGCTCACGATTCCCCTTATTTGAAAACAATGCGTCCAGCATCACCGAAGCTTGAGCGCACGTAGTCTCACATCACTACCCCACCATGGGGAGCTGGTTTTGTTATGGTAGTTAGGTGAAGCTTTCAAATTTCACAAAGTCGTTGTGAATTACCGGTGCTAGCAGTATTTTTAGGATGCTTTACATCATTTACGATTCAATTCAACTGTGGTAAGAAACTACAACTTAAAGTAAATATCTTTCGCATTGAGGGCTTGTCTAACTTCTAATGATGATAAGAAAGAGCGATTGCTTTCTGAAAAAATTTCTTGCGGGAATCTTAGCCTGTGGTGATGTTAAAGTCCTTTAGTTAATATGCATTGTATCGTGCAAAGGTTCAATGATAATAATACGTGCTATAGTTGTTTTCTTCTCAGGTTCCTCCTATATACTGTCTTGATGTTACGCAAGGGTGAATTCAAGATAGGCGCGTCAGTTCATATAATCACGGCTATTGTTCCAATTCGGAAGTATTTCAATGAAAGGTTCAGGAAGATAATAACTCTACTCATGAGTTCCTAGTTCGTAATGTTGCTGCAGAAAGGTCGGACACGTGAAGGACCATTTTGTAACTGCGTTTAGCGTCGCGCATAAAAACTACAATGGCACTGGTAATGTTGATGACACAACAGAGGTAAACATACAATCAGCTGTTGGTGGCTCTATATTTGTTTGAATATAACATAATATTCTGATGCGCAATTTTATATGTAACAACTGTAATTGATAGAGCTCCCATTCTACGTAGCAATGCACTGATTGTATATAGGCTATAAAACATTTGTAATGTTTGATTCAAAGGTGATGTGAAAACACATAAACAGCAGAAATAAATGACAGTTTTCATAGTACCTAAAACGAGACCTTTCTGGTAGGTTCGGTGCAAAAGTCATGCGTTTAGAAAAATATTATTTACAGCATGTACAGAACACAAAGGCTTCACACCACTCCAGTAACAGGGCACATACACTTCGGCATATCTATGTTTCACGACTAAGATCACTAGTCACTACGTTACAGTGAAGACATTTGCGCTAATATACATGACAATGTTGGCATGTATGTACACAATAACTCAATGCGATATCATGATACAATGGTATACCGATACAACAGATGCAATGAAACACGATATGTAACAAATGAATTCATATAAAACAACTCAACAGGCGCTGCTTAGCACCGAGTCGGTTGATAAATGATTTGTATCCTTTCGTGTTCCACCTTGATGAAAGGGCATGGCTAATGCCGCAGAAACTCGTGCTTTCCGAGAAAGAAAAACTCCTCGGAGAGGAACGCGAGGATTTCTTGTCTCATTCTCCCCAGTATCGGCCACAAAGCACGCCAGCGGCAACTGGCAGCTACGGCCTCACATCGGTTTCTCCAAAGGCTGAACAGCCCCGCAAATATTAACGCGTAAATCGGCCGTTGGACACGAAAGTTCGCATCGCACACCCTGTCCCCAAAAACCAGCATTAACCGCACGCCAAAAAAGGCGAAACCACACATTCAAACATCGCATGTCGATTGGTCTCTATCATGACGCAGTTGGGGCAAGTGGAATTGCGAACCACCTGCCATCGCTTCAACCGATCTCGCGTGGGGAGCAAGCCCCAGGCCAACCTCCAGACAAAGTCTCTGAGAAGCCCTGGCAACACTGTGGCAGTTATTGGTTTCCAAGTGCGGTTCATTACAGATTGACGATGCTGGGGTACCAAGGGCCGTAGTAGAGCGGTCATTGTGTCCACCACTTTAGAATCGGCCACCTCTATCTCTGGGCACGTAGCTTCCAAACGCCGGTGAAATGCCAGAAGGGCTCGATGCAAAGATGGTAATTCAGCTGATTGGGGACCTTGGTTTATTTGACTATCCGGCAAGAAGACCCAGATGGTAGCAAGCAAGTGTTTGAGAGGGCATGCCATCATTGCTTAGTATTCGCAATAGAGTGTGGAGGCACTATGTAGAAGCTGTGACGGAAACGTCGGGGAATGCAAAATCGCCTTGATCTCGTGGTTGAGCTAACGTTGGACGCGATAACAATTCTGTGCCACCAGACCAAAAAAATGAACTGATGCAGATTTGCACTTTGCTGCAGACGTGGAGCGGTGGTTTAACAGAATGGCAAAGGTACCAAACTTTTCCTAGGTACGCGGTTTGAGTTAAGTATCGGCATTCCAAGAGGGGGAATTCGAAGTACCTGGCTGCTTTGATATCATTTAGAAGAGTTTGTACAACGGATGACCAGATGCTATCCTGTATACCAAATGCAGTGAAAGTAACCCCGAGTATAGAAATCTCAGGAGACCACTGTATAGGCTACGTGATGTTGATACGACCGCTGGGGTTGCCAATGAAAAAATACTGGCTTTTAGAAACGTTTAACCTTTCACCGGAGATAATACCGAAATCATTAAATGTATTAAGAGCATGCTGCAGCGACTGTTCATTATGTACATATTCAGTAATATCATCTGAATATGCAGTGACCTTTACTTGAGTTCTACCGGGTAGAGGTAAGCCAAGAATCTGCGGGTGATGTTCAAAGGCCCCTAATAAGGGTTCTAATGCAAGGATAAATAACACTGGGAAGAGGCGACACCCTTGACGGACCCCACATGTGACTGTAAATGCGTGACGCTCTTTGGAATCTAAGTAAAGGGTACTTTTTGAATTAGTGTACATCGCGTGGATGAGGTCGATGAACTTATCCGGGAATCTGTATGCATGTAAAACATTTAGTATGTAGCCATGTTCTATGAAATCAAAAGCTTTCTCTTGATCTAATGAAACCAACAGTCCTTGCGCACATCGGCTAGTGGTGTATTGAATGATGTCACTCGTTAACCACGTATGGGTGTGTATTTCTGGGCCCGGAACAGAACAGACCTGGTGGGGAGCAAATGTTGCAAGAGATGGACTAATTCGGCGCACCAAAATGTTGGCCAAGAGCTTGTAATCTACATTGAGCAGGGTAATAGGGCGCCAATCTTCTGGTCACGTGGACATCGGGTCTTTCTTGGAAACTAGTATTATATACGGCCTTTGTGGAAAGAGGTTGGAAGTGTAATATCTTGGAAACACTTGTGAATGACGCGTAACATAGTTGGACCAATGATAGGCCAGAACTGTACATAAAACTCTGCAGGGAGTTCGTCAGGCCCTGGGGCCGATTCTTTTTTCATTGCGTCTAATGCGCCCTTGATTTCGTTATCGAATGGTGGTGGTACCAGGACGTCATGTGACATGTTGGAATCATGAGGTAAATCTTTTAGCAGAGGATGCGAAGAAACGGATCCCGCGTAACAGACATTAGCACCAGATTGAGCCATTGACTGAAAGTGTTGAGTGAATTCCTGAAAGTCGCGCCACAGCAGCTTCGGCGGGAGAGTTCAGCGAGTAGGCAGGCGAGCTTGGTGGACGAAGCCGAGCTCTGCGTGCGTACCTTAGCACCTCAGGGTGTGCACACAGTGCACGTCTACAGCGCCAAGCTGCAGCCGAGATTGAAGAAGCGCGCATAATACGTTGGTACCGTTCAACGAGCTCCTCTTGCCATGCTCGCATTACAGTGGAAGGACTGGGATCTCGATTGGCAATGCGAATCTTCTTGATTAACAATGACGCATCTTTCGACATACGGGAGCAAAGTCCTCTGCCCGACGCACTGCAATGATGGCGGCACTGTTCTTTAAGGCGATCCCAATCAGCTACATCCGCCCCAATGAGCGATGCGCGTAAAGCTCAGGACAATTTCTCCGTAGCCTGAGAGTCGTGGAGGACAGGGCAATCGAGACGCCATGGTCGGTGAATCGTTGGCGTCCCCTCGGGCAGGTGGAGAGAGAACATAACCGGTCGATGGTCGCTAATGTACACTGGTGTCGGTGGCAATGACATTACCCCGGTGTCGTGAACGTAGGTAATGAGACTGGGGTTTGCATACACACGATCCATTCGGCTGCTCGACGCTGCTGGACGCCAAGTATAGGCATAATTGCTGCCATGCACACTTTGATTATTGTCACTCAATGCCAATTCTGCGCTAGACGTTCGAGTTCTCTGGCATTCCAGCTTGACCGGCCGCGACCCAGACCTCGAACGTCTGCGTGTGAGTCTAAGACACAATTAAAATCCCCGAGAAGTACCACATGTTGGGACTTTAAGAACGCATCAAGAGATCGGAAGAACCCGTCAGAGTTCATGCGTGCCGCTGGGGCATACACCGCAACAAATCTTATTCTTAACGAAAAAAAGTGCAGTTGAACGCCAGCACGCATCCGAAGACATCGAAGGAAACATGATGGTCACGTGAAAGACCTCGGTTAAAAATAATGACTCCGACGCCAGTCGAACGCGTGCTGGCGTACGAAAACAAAACAATCAATATTGAACGCATGCTTGAAAGCGAGTACATCAGAAAGCTTGAAAAAATTTGTTTCTTGCACGAACAGCAAATCACAGTGCACTGAACGCGCAAAAGCCTATACCTCAGCCTGTTTTTTGTGGATTGCGGAAACCTTGAACGTTAAAAGTAATAACTTTTAGAGTAAGAGCCAAGGGAAAAATTAAAACAGTATATGATCACGCAAATACAGGGGTACCTTTTTCAGGCACGGGAGCCGGTGCCCCGCAAGTGACTGAGTCATTTTTCCAGCCAGGCGATCCACCGGAGGCTCCGGGCTTCCGGGATTGCGTTGAAGTCCGCAGGGGACTTCTGTCTCTGGTGGGGACTTCTAAGTCACGAGTAGTTATCCGGTGGCGTTTGGAGCCCGGGTTCTTGAGCGAGGATGGTGCAAACGCGTCTGCACTGTCCTGGCTTATGTCACTGGGGCTGGTGTCTTCGTCAATTTGTAGGGGTGCCTCACTCACGGTGCTGTTGAAGTCCTCGTAGGTGCAGGCGTCGTCGTCTTGAGATATAGACTCCTCGATGACACCTGGATTTGTGGTCGACAGAGCAGCAACGCGAGGAGCGTCAGATGCAATATTTGCTTCCGAGACGCCTTCCTCACTAGGCGCCTCGTCTGACGAGGGCTTGGCCTGCGATTTCTCAAAATGGCCACAGGATGCGGGGAACTCGAGTTTTTAGTATCTGGAGGGATTACCAGGTCTCGAATCGTTGCGGACGCAGTGGGCGTCTGGTGCAGCGTCGCGATTGGCGCACCTTGGTTGTGGTGGGTTACCGCGGCTCACGTTGACGAATCGTCGCACCTGTTCTTAGATGGCGTTTCTGGTTGAAGTGGAGGGAAATCCTTGGACGCTGCCTCGGAATACAATGGCCTGATTGTGCATGCGACGGTGGCATGAGGGTCCCCACAATAGCGACACGGCAGTGAGCAGCCTTTCCCGTCGTGGCCATAAACGCCGCACCTTCCACAAAACGGAGCTGTGGAGTTCATGCGGGAGTGCCCAGTGCCTCCACATCGACAGCACACTCGCTGGATGTGCTTATTGTCACAGGTTACTCGATAGCCCGTGACCTTGAGGTAGTTGGGAACCGGTGACGAAGCCTTCATTTCCATGCGGACGTATCGCGTCCCAGTGGTCACAGTTGGGCGTGATCCCATGAGTCCTCTGGTGATGTGCAGGACCTTCGCGTAGGGAGAGAGTGCTTGTGCGAGGACTTCGCTGGGTACGTGGCACAGCAGGAACAGGACGGTCACTTGGGGTCCCAGGGGTACGATGGCGACACGCTCTCCTGGAATCATAAGGTGCGACACGTCCACAATTTGGGCCAGTGCGGCCTCACTGTTGACGGTAACTTGGTAGTTCCGGCCTCCAAAGTGCTGAACGCAGTACTCTTCTTCTAATCCTACTATTGAAGACGTCGCGTCAACGACGTCTTCGGGACTAGTGCCCTCGGGGTCGACTACGTCGAAGGCTAGCGCCTTCTTCGGGGGCTGGCTTGCCATTACAGGCGTCCGCCAGCCCAGGAACTCCCTGAAACGCTAACGACGACAACGAGGGAACACGAGCACGAGCAGAGCTCCTTATAGCGGCTCATCGACGAAGAACGTACGAATGATACTAATTTCAAAGTAATGTTAACATTAGCGTTTACCCTCTTGTAAGGATTTTCGAGAAAATCAAGCATATCATTCGTATTAAAGAGTCAGGTTTGTTTCCCGCCTACTGCAAGTTATCTTTGGTCCTTCTCACAATTACGTGACTTTTACGATTATTAGCATCTCCTATACTATCCTTGAGGTTGTCCGTTAGTTCCTAATAATAATGAGGCTAACGAAGCAAACAATAAAATTTACTCTTCTTTCCTTCACTCACTGCGAATGTTCCATTCTGGGAGACCTAATGTCTTTAGGTAGCATTAGAATGATTATAGGTTTGCTGCCAGCCCGTAATGAGATGACGTGCTAAGTCATGCCAACAGGCAGAAAAATAATTTTTCTACACTTGCCGTAATAACTCTTGGAAGTGCTGATTAACACTCCTAAGTGCATGCACACACTTTATAAAGTAGATGGGAGTATAACCACAGTGGTTGCTCAGTTTGTACAATATTGAACGCGTTATTCCAACGTCACAGCTTAGGTACCTACCCACGGGAAGTTATTTTTCCGTCCAGTTCTTTTGTTCAAATTCACCTACACTTTTTGCTAATAACATCCCCTATACTTCGCATGGCATAATATTGATGGTTATGCATTATTAGGTTTTTTGACGAAGCAAAACAATCACTTAAATTTCTATTTCTTTCCTTCGTGCAGCTCTACACTGTTCTTGGGGGTTTCCGTACCATAGAGATGATCTATACAAATCCCAGTTGTAGATTAGACCATGAAACATTAGAGGTATGGTTCTGTACTGTAGACGTTTAAAAGGAAAAGCCAATGACAATGTCTTAAATGTGGTGCTGCTACTGGATGGCTTCTTTGTTCTTTACGTTTACCAGAGCAATGGGTGCGCTACTTGGCGACGTACACCGATAACATCTACGATAGAGGGAGTTACATTGCCGTCCAGCAAAACGTATTCAGCTTACTAACGGATCTGTTCAAGGCAAAGTCCGTGGGTAAAAAAGGGATTCAGCACCTGGTCGCCTGGAGCGTTTTCAAGCAACTGGTGAACCACACGGTGTCACGTGCGCTACCTACCGATTCCACCCCAAGAGACTTTTGCTACGAGCACGTTGGAAAGGCGATGCCATTCGCTATCACGAGCATCTACTTTCAGACAGGTTTGTTTACCCTTTTCGTGAGGTGCGTTCACATTGAAAAAAATTTCATTGTATAAGGCTCCGTGTAAGACACCTCACAGAAAGTCAATTCTTGCTGTCGCTTAGTCGGATAATGTTTCACGCAAAAAAAACACTACCCGATTCAAATTATTTGGCTCAAGGAAAATGTTTTGTGGTTGCGAGGCAAGTGAACCTCAAGAAAAAACTGTGGTTTATGAGTGAAAGTCCATGTGCTGCACACAGTTTGCCGACCTATGGTCCACTCTACTCCACTACAGGGAAAATGTCAGTCTTATTTCGGTTCACGCTCATATCACAGTCAACAGACAGATATCCTGATGCACTGGTGTGAATGCACCAGCTAAATATTGATTAATCAGAGGCAGCAGGTACAAAGCAAAAGCATCCTGGTACAGGAGGGAGGGGGGTAGGTTTCTTCACTTTCGCGTGCAAACACTTTCATGAGAAGCCCCTCATGAAGAAATGGTGTGTGGGTCATATTTTCTAATGAAAATGTCCTTGTGAAATTCAAAACAGTGGGAGTTTGTATAACAGAGTGCTACAGCAAATGATGCCAAGTAGTACAGAGACTATGACATATATATCAGTGTTAACAAGCATCAAATATTTAGTGTAAATAGCTAATATTGAACAAAAAAAGCCTAACTAAGCTACACACCTGTAAACGAGACACACACACAGGCACGGACTTATAGCTGACCTTTATTTCACGCAGTCCACCTATACGTACATTTCACAAAAACCATCACCGCTCATGCCCTTATCAGTAAAAAACCATCACGAGAATCCTCGCAGTCATACTGCGTCACTTGAAGAACGCTCATCAATAAATATCATTTTGTTATACAAAAACACCAATGACTCACTGACACATTCACTTCCCTTCTTTCTAATTGAGCATGCTTCGCAAATTTCTCTTGCTGTATTATCGAGGCAGTGGCAAAACATCTGAACAACTTTGTGTTTCGGTTTGCACTTGCACTATAAGAACTGGATGGGCAGGTGCCCGCCTGACATCTTCTGGTCTGTCCTACATGACTCTTTCAACAAGACAAAGAAATTTCATGGACCACGCCAACATTACACAGCATATATGAGTCTTTTCCACACCCATGTGCCTTGATTTCCCATGATCTCCTGTTGCTGCAGCAGTACAATAAAGGAGGTTTTGCTGTTATGCCCTCTCAGATGTTTTTTAGCATGACAACTGAAGCTGTACAAAGGAATGTCAAATCAGTGTTAGTGGAGGCCGCAAGGGTAAAGGCGAAGGATGTAGCCATGTGCAGGCAGCTCAAAATGCACAAAGTGGCTACCCTTGTACACAGAAGCAAGGTTGACTACTTGAACGTTTTCTTTTCGGCTAAGGCGCACAAGCAGAACATTACGCTTGATTTTACCGTGAGTGAACGGGGAACATGGCAAAATTAAGTGAGTAGGGTTTTTTTGCAAAAAGGTTTGGTTCCCCTTGTTTACCGACCCGTTTTAGGCAAAAGGTACTCTAGATATAATTGTGATATTGCAGTCGAGTAACACCTATGGCAGCACCTTTTCAATCGACAAAGTTTTCTTGAAGACAGTTTCTACGTACAGACGCAGGACATCTGCTATGCGTCCTGCATTGCCGCTTCGTTATGCAGTATTTTTTATCATGTTTTGACAGTGCGGTTCACGGCAGGGGTCGACCGTGAGCAAGTTTTGCTAGTGTATCGATATTGTTACGATTGGGTGACTTTATTGAAGGATGAATAGCAGATAGCCGTGCCGTCACCGAGCTGCTTCGAAGACAGACCACTTCGTTTCCTTCTTCCTTCGTTTACACTTTGCCGCAACAGCGTAACACTCCCCTTTTCCCAGGCGAAGCTTTCTGGGCGAGTATCAGATGCTCCAAGAGTCACGAGGATGAAAGCGCTTTAGGCCACGTTCACGCTTGGTCTCGAAGAGAGCAAAAGGGGTGAACCTCTCCATAAACCGGCTTGTTTAGCTGCCCAAGCCGCCTGAAAACCAAGCCGTGTGGCCGGCGCTTTAAAATTGGTGTGAGACCAATTTTCCTGCCACGGAAAAGTGGATCCAGTTTCGGCTTCACGGCTTTGGCTGCGCTAGATCAAACCACGTGATCTGACCAGCCAGCCGCAGATTCAACATGGCGGCCAAGGCATCGGCGGTGACTCACATCGGCTCAAATAGCAAAATACACCCGTGCAGGACGCCGAAGCTTTACGACCTGAACGAGGGCGCTTTCATCGAGACCCCAGTTTGGATTACGATTGCCAAGAGCTCTGCGCGTAGACGGTGCAGCTGCAGCGAGTCGGCATGCCCCAACGTGTCTCGCTTTTATGTACAGCTCGTCAAATCCACCACCGCCGCTTGGCTCACTCGTTTCGTTTCTGCTTAAGTATCTCCCGAAACAACCTTCGAAAAGGTGCGAGCTGTTTCTTTTACGTAGTTTGCGTGAATAGCTAGAATTCGGTATGAAATTTAGTGCTAAGGAAGCAGGCAAAACCAAAAGAATTCTCGAGGTAGCGGCGGCAGCGGCGCTAGGAGAGGGCAGAACGAATGAGGTCATCTTAGACGCGCGATGACGTAGTTTTCCGGCCGCTCTGGCGTTTTCGTTTTTTCACTTCTCAAGTGGAAACGCGCCCTTAGGCGGGCGACGTGATCAAGCTGTGTACGCCTATAAGAGTAGCCGAGAAATGCGAGAGCAGCGATGGAATACGTCACATCACTTAGGTGATCGATGATTACAAAAGGGCTGGTGTAACGAGCTAAAAACTCCTGGTACATGCCGCGCTTGAGAAAGGGTGTCCACAGTCTTTTTTGTACAGCACAATCTCGTGTCTTGAGTCATAGGTGAACTTGGAGCAATCCTCTGATGTCAATGAACAAGGCGGAGCCAGGTGACGTGCTTCTTCTGCGCAGTGGAGAGTCGGGGGCCCTAGAGGAGCCCACAAGAGCATAAAAAAGCAGAATGGCGTCTCTGAAGACCACTTCGTTTTCTTCTTCCTTCGTCAAAACGCTTGCGCTTCAGCGTAACAATATGTTAACAATTCCCTTGTCTTTTAAAGAAAGCGTGAATCTTCTAAGTATGGCGACGCCATTGCGGATGGTCTTCGCCTTTTTCAACACCATGGCAAACGGTAATTTTTCACACATAAAAAAGCTGACTGGAATCGGTGCTTAGGCATAGCTTTCCCCTGATTTGCCGGCCAATTTTGACAGAAATATAATCCGATGACCCAAAAGAGGTCGTAGCCATATGATTACAGCCATTCAAAAACACTGAGACGGGTCACCTTGTCGCAGTGGGTCATGTCGGCATTGAAGAAGTCTCGCGTTCACGCTGTACAGCGAAGCTTTGAAGTTCAGTAGAGTTGCTTGTTGGGCATGTTGGTACATACTTAGTAAACTTCGAAAGCCACAAAACGTCAATATCAGAAAAAGTAGAGCAGTAGAAACAAACACAGAGAGCAAAGACGTGGCACTAATAACTGATGTTTTTTTTTCGGACTCCCAAGTCCGTACAATGCACGAGCAGATAAGAAACCAAAAAACTGAAACACCAAGCAAGCCAGTCTAGGCAAATAACCTGTGTGCTTGAAAAAAGCATTTTTTCCCGGTGAGATAAACTGAAGCTGCACTAGCACATTTGTCAGGACCCAGTTTTCAGATATGAGACGCCTCATACTGTCACGCTGCGTCTTAGCTTTATCTAAAATTAATACTTCATCAAAGAGGGGGCGTACAACCACACGACTTGCAGTGCGATGGCAAGTTATCACCAGTGCCGGAGGGTTAGATTTTCATGCTGCTTTTTCCGATTTAGATGTTTTGTGGCTTTTGTATATTACTGCAGCTTTGCAGCACATATGATTTGGTCAAGAGAAGCTGGTTTCTCGCAATGCGTGCCAACTGCCGTTCTGGAGGTAAGGAGGTAATGCAGAATAGAGTCAAGGCCAAAAGCTCAAACGGCGCTTCTCAAAGAAAGGTGGATAAGAGAAGTTTAGTTTTAGCTTATATGCGCAAACGTCATACCACCTAAAAATATTGAAAAGTGACATGGAGTTGAAGTCGTGCTTTCGGCTCCTAAGAAGCTTGCAGGACTGTGTGTGTGCATAGGTGACCGCTAAAACAGGTCACAAGGAAGTGGAAAAACGCAGGCGAATTGATATGCGCAGTGCAACGCTGGCGTGGTCTATGGCATTCCTTTTTCTTGTGTAAAGAGTCATCTAGGGTAAGCAGAAAGATGTGTGAACGTGCGCGTGCATGAACATGAAAAGCAAGTAAACAATACAAGCGGGCACCCGCCCATCCAGTGCTTGGAGCGAAAGTGCGAACCGAAACGGAAAGATGTTAAGATATTGAGCCACTACCACGATAACACAACAAGGGAAGTTCGCGAAGCGTTCTACATTCGAAAGAAGGGAATGGAATGTGTGAGGGACTCATCAGTGTAGTTGCATAACATATTGTCATCGTCTGGTTGTAGGCTCCAGCACCTCCACCAGTGTCACGACGTCAAAACAGAGGTCATGCCGTAGAGACTGAGACACCAGAAGCAGGTCGATCTTTTTAATTAGAACGCGCAAGCGAGTTCTTCTTCTTCGTCCATTTCGTAGTCCTTCGTGGCACATGCACAACTGTCATCGTCTTTCTTGAGCAAGCACGTGACAATATAGAGAAGATTTATTGATTAGCGTTATTTTTGAGACACATTATGATTGTGAAGATATTTGTGATGGTACCTTACTCATAACGGCTTGCGTGGTGATGCTTTCTGTTAAATGTACTTATAGGGCAACCTATAATGACACATACACAGCCTCGTGTATGAGTGAGTGTCTCGTCCGGTTTTGCTAACATGCACCAACTCATTGAGCAACAGGTTCTTCAAGAGCTAATTATATGGTCAAAGACTCGAGAGTTCACCCACTCACACATACTTATATCTAGTCGTTAGCCTGAGTCTCGCTGAGTCCGAGTGAGTACAGTTTTGGTTTAAGATTGAGCCATAGTGACTAGTCACGCTGAGAAAACGTTTATTGGGTCTCATTGCGACTGAGTACGAGTATGCAAAACTTCCGGTAGTATTGACTCCGGGTGTGTATGAAGAGAAAATTGATTTTATCAGTGAGTGCGAGCGAGCCGAACATTTTTAGCCACAGTGTGACTTGCTGCCTGACATTTCTATGAACATTTTCTGGCATGTTTCATTTTATTTTTTAATGTTTTAAAAACAACACTTTCAGCATCATATAAATGATTCGCAATAGTGATTTACGAAATTCTGTGTTTGTTGTAGTAGGCTTCTAAACGCCGCTTGCAACTGCACCTAGATAATATGCTGAGATGTTGAAAACTTTGTGTTCACAATATAAGATTCCAACATGTTCAAGGCAACGGCAGTCTTCTTATGGCTTTTCAGTCTTTCACCGCAGTTTCTTTCTTTGTTAAAAAAGTAAGAACATCGCTTAATGTTGCGGCCTTTTGGACTGTTATTTCAAAGGTGCTGTTTCGATCGTTAAATACTGGAATATCAACATGCTCATTGCGTAATACGCACAACATGAAGTGCTTCCATTTGTTGCCTAATTATTACTCTAAGAATATGAGCACTGCCTAATGTTAACGTCCCATCTTCGTCATCAAGTTCAAGCAAACCTAGCACTTGTCCCTGTGGCAACTCTTATGCAATCACGACTTTCTCATATCTGCAGACATTCTCATATTCTGCAGACATTCTCATATTCAATACTACGACACTGCTTCAACTCATTCATTCTTTCAAAGTTTGCAGCAACATAAAAGATTAACCCAAAATATTTTTGTTTCTGATAACAGGCCCTGCCACGCAACGATAAATCAATCTTCAATAAAGATATACGTTTAAATGTCTCGTCTCATTGATTTGACGACAAGTGTTTTATTATTAGAGGTGAAAATGATTAGTTTCACTTTCAAATATCCCCGCCCCCAAAAGTAGCGAGGATGACGTGATGGATTTTAGGAACTTATGCGGTATTCTCACCACACTGGCTCTAGTAAATTTCCCGCAATTTAGTAAAAAAAGGTTCTGGCCTGCTCACGAAAAAATCTACTTCACTCTTGGCTATTAAAAACATTGTAGCCTCTAGTCACTGTCGTCAAAATCTCCTATGTCACGATGAATGGTCTGCAAACTTCGATGTCGTCTTTCATAGTTTATATTGTGTTTTCTCGCTTTGAAAGCTTCTTCTTGTAGTAAAAAAGACAGTTATCTAGCGTCAGCGATTTATTTTCTAATACTAGAAAGCCAATTTTTATTTTTTAGTGCCTTAAGTCGCTAGAAATACATGGAAATAGGAATAATGCTGCACCTCTCATTATTCCTAATTCAATTTTCCGCAAAGAACAGAAGAAGCCGTTTGGTAAAGGATAAAAAAAAACATCTAAGCATATTTGTTGCATGTGAAAAATATGCAGTAGAAAATCTACAATAAAATGCACCTTGCTTTTGTTATTCGCTCAATTTTTCACCTGCAGTGGTTCAACCACACGAGATCGAAGGGGTGCGAAGAATGGTGTCCGGTGTCTATAACGCATTCCGCGAGACATTCGCGTCATCAAGTTGGGTCACCGCAGAAGATAGAAACATTTCCATTCAGAAGCTAGACAAGCTAATGGCTTTTGTTGGAAGTCCAGGACGGTATCTTGAAGCCTCCTTTGTGGAAGATATCTACAGTGAGTACCCAATTTGTCTTTGTAAAATGAAGATATTGATTATGGAGGTGTGAAATTATTGGGAGGGGAAATGATGTTATTTTTGCAGATCACTCAGGTGTAGCATCTGTACGCTTAAGCTGTAGCACTGCTTCAACAAACACGTTTTACGGATAACAATATAGGTGTGTAGCCACAGCCACATGTTCAAATCTGATAACATTTTCGCTATGTCTACTGATGAAGACAAATGGTGCATACGCTTAGTGGTCCCAAAGTAAAAAAAAATATTTTTATGTTGTTTCCACGTTGTTGTGACTTAAGTAATTTGATCAATGATGTAGCTTGTTATGGCGGCAATTGGTTGAAATTCGCTCCATATTAGTTATCCTCTTCTACTTAGGCCACAACTTCATCTGCAGCTTTGCTCGCACAGCGCGTACGTCGATCTGTCCGCCATTTGAGAAAATAACTGTGACGCGTCGAAAAACGAAAACAGAAAGAGAAAAAATAGAAGAAAGAAAAAGCCTAACAGACATTGCTGAAGAAATATTTCTTCGCGAGGAGGGTTTCTAGAATGCACACCCACAATTTGATCGTGGGTGTCGTAACAACTCGGCTATCCAGGCATGCTTGCAGATCATATAATATACAACGTTGCAAAAGATTGGCAAATCGGGGAGATGGTAAGCAGGGGTCATATGAAGACAGGGCGTAAGAGACAGAAAAAAAACGAGGTATCGAGCTGAACATCGCATAACAAACAAGACGAAGCCAGAAATGAGGCGAGTAGGGAAAGAAAGCAGGAAAGAAAGGTGGTGGCAACGACGCATAAGAAATGTTTAAAACCTAATAAAAAAGGCAGAACGTTAGACAAAAAGGGAGAGGAAGGAAAATAAAAAAATGAGTAAAATATAGGGTAAAACAGACCACGTTTTTGGTTCCCCGTTCGTTTAGGCTTGGTATCAACATTGCGAAGCTGACATGATTGTTTGTTTGTGCTAGTGCTTATTGAATGATATTGAATGAACTGAGGCATCAGTTTAAGTAGGTGTTATACAACGCCTTCACACAACTTTCAGGAAAGTGCTGATTTCTAGTGGAGCAAAGGAAACGATAAAAGTTTGAACGCCTTTCGAGAGCAAAACGTGCCGTGCTTTCTGGCTGGCATCTTGACTCCAGCAATCGAAGATATGTCGAATACTCATAAGGCCCGCAGTGACCATTTTTATTAATATATCTTGTGTAGAAAATATTCCTCGTGCTCATAAATATTCTCCTAGGCTACGCGTTGGGCGAGAACCAAAAAAGGAAAGGATAATGAATGAATGAATCGGGTGCATCTGGCTGGCATTCAAAAAATAGACGAGGTGCTTTTCAGACGTCTCGTTCCAGCAGTCTGGTTGGTCAAATAGCTCCCATGCGCACGCGTCTGTGCTGTAGCTCAGCCTGAATCCTAAACGCTTGCACCATGGTTCATTCTGACCGGCTCTGTCTCATGGGCACAGACTTCCAATGAATGCAATTTAGAAAGTGTTCTACCAATTTTAACTGCCCGCTTGCCGTAGCGTGTGAATTCCAATCATGAATTGGGCAGTATAGAGCATTCGCTACCCGGTATGACGCCCTTAATTTGCCATTGATAATATATGCATGTAGCTTGCGCCGCGCTGATGTTTCTGTGGGGTTTACCACTCTCTGGTACGAAATATTATGTGTATGAGGGCTGTATGTTGGACCTCTACCGAGAGTTGGCACCACTTGCTGGAAATGAATTCTGTTGCGCATTGTTTGTTTTACAAAAGCTTGCTCTCAATCTATGGGAAGTCGCTCCCTGTTATGTAACTACTCCAACTCCGAAATTCTGTAAATTCTTCATTTGCCTGTTCATCAAAGCGTGAATTGGTCAGCCAAAATAATATCATGTCGTCACAGACAAGCACCCTACTCTTGAGGCAACTGAAAGGGTTGATAATTCGCTTGTTGTTGCAATATGGTTCACATTCGCCTTTGCTTGGCGTCTCCTTTTTTGCTGTTAAATAGCCGTTAAAAGTAAATGATAGCTGTTCAAATAGAATATTGCTTTTTCATAATTGGTAATGATTCGCTATAAATATTAGATATTTATGTATCACGCTCTGCGCACGTTTCTTTAAAGCCTCTGTCTTATCTACGCTGCAGTAGGAATGCTATACGCTGCCTTGGGTTTGCAATAAAACAAAGTGGCACCGTGTCGACAGTCTAGGTATACGCCAACAGCTCTGGCTGCAAAAACACGTTGCCTGGCTTGGCACACGATTATGATTTCACTGCCTAGACGCGCGTTGTATTGTTACGCTTGCCCGCTGCTGTGTACAATCAAATAAACAAATCTTTGTTTTTATTCTAGGATTAGTTCTTCCCTAGACTCAACATTTGAGTCTAGGGAAGAACTAATTTGAGAGAGTCGAGGCGCCGTACAACGTAATATTATACCAAATCTAAGCAAGGATAAAAGCGCAATTGATGGGACTGGTGCAAACGTTCAGACGGTTATTTTTTTAGTTCAAAAACACTTTTCAGGAGGTTCAGCAGTCTTCTACATCATTGCATCACATCGCATTATCATCGCATCACAATATGTTCCACAGACACGTCATCATTCCTACAAAAAGATACTTTTGCCGAGCACCTCCACCAATGTACAGTCAGTTTGCACGTCCAGTATACAATCAGATTCGGATAGCGTAATTGGCAGAATAGTACTGTAGACTTTCGCTTCGAGTCTTACCATTCTTGTACAAGCATGCTGTCTGTATGAAATCTTTCAATCGAGAGTTCCGCAGAGCGAATTGCCTATATTTTGGCGCATTATGGCATGAGAAACTATCAGAGCATCGCCGCCACGCATGTATCTATACACACTGACCGGCGCATCTGTGTTAAAATAAAATTCACTGAATGCTGATCTTACCTTGGACATCATAAGAGTGAAAAAATTGTTTGGGACGAAAATCAGAGCGGAGCCAGAATGGTGTGTCTCCTGGTTGTTTGTTACGCGTTATGGTGTCTAGAAGCTAAGGCACTCGGATGCCGAGCTGCGAATTGCGGGATCGAATCCCGGCCGTGGCATCCTCTTCTGCGTGAATGAATGGGGCATGTACGCTTCGATATAGTTGCACATGAAAGGAATCCAGCTGGTCAAAATTTTCGGAGTCCTCCACTATGCCGTCTGTCATTTCATATCGTGGTTTTTGGAAGTTGAACCCTAGGAATTATATCCTGTTTTTTTTCGTCTTGACTCAGCATTGCGATACATACAGCAAATGAAGTTTTCGGTTGTTGGCTAGCAAGCACCTTTTTAGACGGATAATCGTGCTTTACGTGCAGTCTGCCATTAACTCACCGTTTTACGACGACTGCAGCCCTCTTTTATTCTGCTTTGCTATTTTTTTTTTTCGTCTAGCGCTGTATTCATAGTTCTGGCGTAATTGGCTTCGCGTTGCACAACACCCAATGGCATTCAAAGCAGTGTACTTTTTTAACACAAAATGGATGTCCGTGACTCTTTCTCGAAGCGCCGCTTTTCTATCGTGTATGTACACCTGGGTTCTTTTTCTTTCTTTCATATTGCGACCGTTTTCGCCCCAAGCACCCTTGTCGCACACTTGGTGGCACAATTACCAATAATCTAATTGCTACCTGAGCTTCAGTGTTTGACGTGCATTTATCTGCCGAAGAACTCCATCAGACGGCCAGGATATAACAAATCTTTGACGATTTTCGTATAGCCCAATGCTGACTTCTATTCAAAGTGACTATTCTTTGTTGAGTGCAAGTTTCTTATTCAAAAACTGCGCTGGAGTGCCAGATATCACTTTATATTTCTTTTAATTCGACAGGAACGCTTCCTGACGTACCGCGCTACCGTCTCTTTCCCTCCTGGATCAAGGCACTATCAATTTCAGCTCATCAAAGATGGGCCGACCAGACAACGTATATGTATGACGACTCGGTTGTGGGTGCCTTTTACGATGGTGGCATCAACACATTTTTTCTACCAACAGCCACTATGCAACGCCCTTTATATTATCATGATGCTCCTGATGCTCTCAATTATGGCAGCCTAGGAACGGTAAGCATTTGTCGAAGACAGACCACAAGCCTATTCACCAGCACTATCTATGATAATCAGTGTCAAGGTTACTTGATGCAGGTTACTGAATACTGTGATTTCATTGACTCTGTTATGTAAATAAACGTGTTTTGAAGCGTAAATTGCGTCATGCACAGAAGTGTATAACGGTGCTTGTTTCTGGCGTATAGCTGACGGGTCAATAATTAAGTTTGCTATTAAAGCTGCATGTACCTAGTTTACGCCAGAGGTGGCTTTTCTGGACTTTTTTAGTGCAGTGCGGCGCTATGTCCTTTATATCTAGCACCCTCCTGCTAATTCGAACAGTTTCATAGTTTCATTCGACTTCTAATTTGCGAGTTTTAATGTATTTCAGGATTTCAGGCCTCAGAAGTCCCCAAACAAATGAAAAGAGTCATTTGTGTGAGCATATTTGGCTTAACAAGCACGACGTCCAATTCGGTCATCAAGTTTCAGTGGGCTTGAAATAAAAAATGGATTTAATTCTGTCGCTCACTATTTCTCTCACTTACTAAGTCAAAAAAACTGAAAGAATCTTTTATTCGGCAGTGTGGTGTTCAGTGAAACAGCTTAGGCAGTTTATGCCGAATACTGCGCTTACCCGCCTCCCTTTACCCGCGCCGGTGTCAACCACGACTTTGGACAAGCTTCGTTATCCTGACTCGCAGCTCCGCAAACATGGCACCGTTTTGGTGTCCATCACTGTGGGGATTTTTGAAGAATCATTCAATAAAAACTGAGCAGTTTTAGATTAGTCGCTGGTGTTCTAGGATAAAAATTGCGTGGTTGTCTCACTTCACGCCGCCAGGGTCGTAATGGTTAGACGCTTCCACATTTCACTGTTTCCTAGGTATGATGCATGAGCACCGGTGTTGTTTTTAGACGCTAGGAGAAAGGAACGACTTTTGGGGTAGAAAGAAACAATATAACAGAAATACAATCTCAGTAAACGCACCACCAAGATTAGTATTTCTATCTAAATACTAGATAAAGGGCTCCCATTTGTTTTCAGCAATGGGGCCGGTTGTATTAGGTGAGCGTTTATTTTCCTGCTTTGAGAAGGGGTGATATTTGTTATTCAAGACGAATATGCTGCAGAAATAGGGAAAATAAGTTTTCTTGCCTGGTAGGAACCCTTGTACGATTCGCTTATAATTCAGGCGTACAAAATACTGAAATGGCCACGCCTACATTGCTAGAATGACGCAGCTCATACAAAAAAAATTGCCCGCAGCTTCCCTCGGGGGAACACTGAGGAGGATGCGGAGCATATAATTGGTTAACGGGGTGTTAAAGTGCGACTTACTTGGGTCGATGGCTAAATTGGTTAACGTGGTTGTGAAATGGGGTGTTAAATTGCGACTTACTTGGGTCGATGGCTAAATTGGTTAACGTGGTTGTAGGAGGGGGTGTTAAATGAGTGAACACGTACACACGTATGCGAAAGGGCGGCGCTGGTCGAAGGGACGTCGATCATTGTGTTTGTGGATTCGTTGGAATTCATTTCACCGCGACCTTGGACGTCGAGGCGCCGTACAAACCAACCGACGAGCGGCAACTGAGCGAGCGAGCGCCGACCTTGAGTATATATACAGCACGACGGCGCATGCACTGTCAGCTGTTGAATGTTCTCGAAGCGCGACGCCACATGCGCGTCCACTGGAGAATCAGGAGAATTGTAGATGTCGAACGCGGTGTGTAGAGGAGGAAGGGTGCACAGATGGTGGAGGAGTGAAGCGCGCGCGGTGTGTAGAGGAGGAATGGATGCACAGATGGTGGAAGAGTGGGCGACGGCGCGACGGCGCATGCGCGCGCGTCAGCTGTCGAATGTTCGAGAAGCGGTGCGGACGGCGCGGACGGCGCACTACAAGGCGCGAGTATAAGATGCTTCCGCATCTAAAATCTACCAACCAGATTAAAAATTCTTCAGAATGAGACGCTGGTTTATGGTCTTGCTGCGTGTATTCTATGCACGGTCATGTTGCTTTTGAAGCTCCACTGCGGCCACGCTGACCTTGGACAAATATTTCACGCTTGCAGATAGCAGGCCATGAAATAATGCACGCATACGACGTCAGTGGCATAAAGATCGACGACAAGAACAAACAACGGTCATGGCCAACGCGCAGGTACATGGAAGAATATACGAAGAGAACGCTGTGTCTACGGGCCTCCCATCGAGCTGCCGTAAGTAGACGCGTCGCAGCTGTCGTTCATCGGTGACGTCATGTTGCTGACTCGTTAGAACGCCATCTCTGCAGCGAATCTTGTATTTAGTTCCGCCGATGGACGTTTAAATGGGGGAATGAGGGATTTCAGAGAGAGAACGGTATCTAGAGAGAAAGCCAGTTGTGGCGTGAGTGGTCTGCGCTTCCATGCACATTGTTGCTGAAAACAATCAATCTACGCACATTCTATTACCAACAGCAAAGATAATGACTTGTTTATTCTACTGCAGAAGTGAGCAAATCGCTTGGAAAGAGACCTCCGATAAATATACAGGAATACCGATAGAGAGAGATGCAAACCAGAAGCAGAGAGGTTAACCGTTTTGTACTTGCTTTCCTATGCTACCGTTGGGGAGAGGTAAAATTGAGGAAATAGAAAAATAAGGAGGATGGAGATGTGTCACGTCAGTAATTTCGACATGACAAGGCTTACTCATGTGATAGCATACTTTACCTGAGGGGTCGGTAACATGGCGTTTGCAGGGTGCTAGTGCTCTGCTCAGTAAGTTTTTTTTGCAGTTTGTTTCAAATGTCTGCAAAAACATTGCAGCTCATGATTTTAATTAAATTATGTTTGGAAATTGATGCGAAACAGCAGGAATTGTCTGAGGAGAAATTTCATTCAAAAATAAAATCGGAAAAAATGTCATCAGAATTTTTGGTAATGCAAACCTAATCTCAACACACGAAAATGGAGTCATGGTGATAGGTTGAGTGTGGTGGGGTTCAAGTATATTGGACAAGCATGAAGGCACAACAGGTAAGTCATACTTCATCGGGGAATGTCAAGAGCAGATGGTTTTGTACGAAAAGAATCAAAATATGTGCACTAAGCTCTATGCATACTCCTAAAGATTCCAGCTAGATATTTTCACGAACTTGCTCCTCGAAACTCGGCTTTGCTACTTGCTCTGTACCGCTTGCGGTGTATCAACAGCCTCACTGGCAACAGAAAAGTGAGTTTAGTTGACGCCACCAGGCTAGGATACGCGACGAAAATCGAGCCAATGACACCGAACGCAAGAGCACTGTCCGCCACAGTCTCCAGTACTGTGAAAGTGACTGTTGCAGAACTGATTGCAAATAACGCTTAGTGCTCCCCAAGAGCCTTAATCCGATTCGTACAGCAGTTGGTCAGACGTTTTTTGCGTACCCGTGCGGCACGTGCCATCTCTAGTGCTTTACCAGAAACATTTCAGTCATCCCTGGCGTGCATGGCCTATTGCAGCATGGCTGTGTGAAGATGAAGATGCAGCTAATGCTGCTGCACGGAACGGGTGCAGTCTCATTTCTTAAGAAAGTTGCGACCCCGTTCTTCACCACCAAGCCACATATAAATCTGCTAACTTATCGCTAGCCGGAGCTCGCCCCCCCCCCCTCTCCCGAAAATTGCCGAAAAATGCCGGGTTTTACGATTACTCCTCTTCGCGTGCATCAGGCGTCTGTTGACGCACAGCACACACCGCGAAGGGCCCTATGAAGATTTTCATAAGTCCAGACAGAGCTCTGAAAATATACCGAAACGAAACTAACACCTTTGCTAATATTTTCTTATAATAGCGGGAACACAGCTATTTTTTTCAACAGCAACATCGCGTTGCGAGAAACCTTCTCAATGATTTTGGACCTTTAAGCTGCCGAAACGCTGATATTTCAAGCACGAGCAAAGATTCCTAGCGAACATCTTGATGGTCGTGTTGTTGGACACTGCGGAAAGGTTAATGACGTGGCTGGTACTACAAACTTGACATTCCAAAGTAGCTTCACCTATTCGCGGTTTGGAAGATTCTCAGTGTAATTTCGTTCGAAATTAATAATCCGTAGAAACTCTTGTAAGTAAACAATTAGAATGCATTTTATGGTATGCTCTACCTTACGCTCATGTCAGGGTTTACTGAAAATTTGTGCATGATATCTTCTGAGTAGTTTGGTTTATCGGGGGTTAAAAATACGCATATTGATCACTTGACACCACAGCCCAGACTGGGATATATTTACAGGACACACGTTCTAGCCAATTAGATAAGAACGAGTACCAGAGCGTTTAAACCCTCGACCGACAGAAAGGGAATACGAGAAGGGAGGGATTATGAACATTACAACAAAATATTTATAATATTATTCGGCATTATTATCAATATCATCACCTGCTCGACTCCGCTCGCTACACAGCTAAGGCGCCTTCTATGTTTTTCCACTAATCAACTCAATACTGTACTTTCTGCTACCACTTAGTCTCAGCAGAAAACAGCGCTTTGCGGCATGTGGCGAGACTGCGAGTTGGTAAAAAAATACGTCTACTCGGACAGGTAGTAACTATGGAGCCGAATCATGGACGCCAAACAATTAGAAGATTAAGGATACGGTGGAGCATGTATATGACAGGCATTCTCTAATCGTTAAAGTGACCCTGCAAAACTTCTTCAAGTAGTTATGGCATGACACCACTAAAGAAGCTTATTGCTTCCGAAATTAACCACCGCAGAATTTGTTTAGAATATGTTTCGTGCGAGTGCCAGCAACTATCACTGTGTCAGCAACTATCACTGTGTCAGCGAGTGTCAGCAACTATCACTCAATACGGAGGTAAAACTTGAATTCCCGGTAAATCCCTTCAGTGCTGAAAGCTGGAGGTTTACAAAGGAGGTTCAACCTAAATTGAGAATGACACTGGAAGCTATATGGAAACGAATCGAAGTAAAGCGCTTTAATTACACCGCAGAGAAACATTTGGCTGAAGGACTCACTGGCTACTACACCTTGCTGGGCCTGATCGAGGGTTGCGAAGTGGCTTCCAAACTACGGTTCATAAAAGCACGCCTCCCACGAAAGCGAATATTGTTCGTGCTTAACTTTTTTAAAATGAAATACCTGAGGCCCTGTAGGAACCTGGCAGATCTCTTCCTCTAGAACGTAACGCATTTTTATCGCGGTGGCAGTATCGGCTACATGGATGAGTCATAGAATGATCGCTATAAGTTTGCCACCACACTGTCGTGGTTATGAAAATGCTGTACTTAACAGGTTGTACAATGATTACAATTTGCAGTTACGACGAAGGCCCCGACAAGTGCAGATCAGTGACTTCGTCGACTCCGAAAACTTGGCTGACCTCGCGGGCATTCGTGCAACCTACAAGGCGTACTCTTCGTTGCCTTATAATCGGCGGAGTCTGACGTTGGCGGGACTCAACATATCGGCGGACCGCCTCTTTTTCGTTGGACACTGCATCAAGTTGTGCGCGCAGTATAGCCAACTAACGGCTCAATATGCACCGTTTCGCTCTAGATGTATCGTGCCCTTGATGAACATGCCTGAATTCTCCCGTGCGTTCGGGTGCAGAACAGGACAGCCAATGAACCCCCAGAATAAGTGCATCTTCTGGGAATAAAGCAATCTGCTACACTTTTATTGTGTATTTTTTTGTAAGCGTGAGCCGTACCAAGTATATTCAGAGCGGTAGTGTTAGCTATCTACAACCTAGAACGAGCTAAAATTAATGTGCTTGTTAATGACACACACGACAGTAATAACACACATTTTTTCAACATTTCACTAGATCATATGGGTTGTCGAAACCGAAATAACACGAAGCCTTCCGCTTGTGGCTTTCACAATTCCTTTACTTTGAGCGATACCTTACGATGTGACTTCATACCCTTGTGCATTTGAGTAATTCTGTGTATATTGCGGCATTGCATGGCGCGTCAGTTCGGGAAATGCGACAGTCCCACCTGATTGAAAAATGACTCAAATAAATTCTCTGGATACACGACGAAGCAACGAAGATTCCATTGTCCGGCTTCAGCTCACTGGCAGAATCCCTTTTCTCTCGGACACACCGCGCCTCCATGAATGCATCCGTAATAGCTCTGCATGCATGCATGTGCAGGTGTCGGTATCTTCTCACAGACCTTTTCCTCATCATTCTGAGCCCGTCTCCCAGTTTTCACCTCCATATTTGAAGGAGAGCTTCTAGGATTCAGGTTAGCACCAAGAAAGTTCCAGTACGTGATTGAGCAGTTGTTATAGTTGCTGATTCACTTTTCTTGTGTAGATCCATAACTTTCAACCTTGTGTTTCGAGTCATTCGTTTGGAATGCTTTCCTTTCTTCAATCTCTAAAAACTTCAGTGCACAGCGGTTGGTATTCGTGCCTTGTTATCGCGTCATATATATAAATGAGATGGCTGACGCACTCGCACGGTGCACCCTAGATGGTCCTGTGACATCTATTGTAGCTTACACCATTTTTGTTTCTGAACCCCGCTTTCATAAATATCATTCACTTCACGATGCATAAAAATTGAGTTACCACATGAAAAACGCAAACGTCTTCATTTTACTTGAGATATTAAATGGTGCGCCACTCGCAAACTGGAAGCGTGTTTCACGACAGTTCTATGTGGGATTCTGCTTCTTAACTCAACAGCGACAGCTGTCATGAGATCACAACTTGGGTCTCGCGCAGTGCCGTAGTTTTCTGCTGCCGCAACCGGTTTCCGTAACCCCATCGCACGAAATTAAAAAACAAACAGTACGAAAGACACAGTGGTGCTCAGACCCAGGTCCACTGCCTGCCAGCCCAGTATAAGAAGAAATAAGAAGAAAGAAAAGTGGATGAAAAAATAACCAGTACGGCACCCTCGTTAACGAGGGTCTCGTACTGGCAGACTTGGTGTCATTAGGTTGTATACGAGGGACTAGTAATCAGCTGCCCGCTCGTAATAAGTTCACGTGCTACGTGACGCCAAACATGCGCATAAAAGAGTGGTTCACACTCGTCGCTTGGCATATAGATGGCGCTGACTGTCACTCCTACTTCTAAATTCACATATAAACCCAAAACAGTGGATGTGGGGAAGGCTGTTGTGGTAGCTTAGTGGTTAGAGCATCGAACGCGTTATTCGAAGGTCGTAGGTTCGATTTCTGCTCACGGCTGGTTATTTTTTCCTCCACTTTTCTTTCTTCTTATTTACATTCCATTGGTTCTAATAACTTTCCCTGTACATTCCTTGGCATTACTGTCTGTTAGATCTCATATATATATATATAAAGAGAGAGAGCCAGTTGTACATCTTATGTTTTACAATCAATGCTCTGCTGCGCAGGTGCAATAGCAAACATCTTGAAAGTGCTTGCGCTCTTTTTCACATCCCACAATTTTCGAAGCCAGATTAGTGTCATTAAGGTGCTGCAGACCATACTGGTAGAGTAATGTGGAGTAGTAACTTTCGTTAACGTGGCCTCGATAAGGGTGGTGCTCCTGTAACCACCTGTCTTCCTCAGCACTGAACAAAATCTGCCGGCAAATACAGAAAAAAATATCCGTTTCCTATGCGCCAACACTTAGCATCTTGAGCATAACATTGTGCATAAAAGACACGGACACAGCAGACACTAAAACGCACAAGGTGCGACGTTATACTCAGTAGTGGAATACCAACAGATTAAAATGGCAGCCTTGGTGACTTCGCATCGCTCCTGTCTCTTATTGTAATGATTTGTTGCTACGTCATATTGTGGGAGAACCTGGCTGCACAGGGGACCTCTTGCTGGTTGCGAGCATTTCCAGTAGAAATCAGGTTGACCTGTATCATTTAATTGATGTTTCAATAAAATCCTCATAAATATTACATTCGGTTACAATCGAAAGTGGTGTTAGCGCCCAGTCACTGCGGAACAGCACACTTTTCACAAATGAATTGGTAGCGCACATTGAAAATACTTTCACAGATCCAGCATCACATCAAGGATAGAGCCTAGTCCCCCCATCAACATAACATAGTACTTAAAGCGCCCGCTAGAGGGGCTATGGCACGTGCTTGTTTTGGAACCATCTCAATTCTCTGAGTAATAAGACAAGCATGAAACAGAAGTTTATAACTACAGTTCAAGCGGTCAGGCAAGAAGGGGATGAGGCAATGGAATATATAAAAACAATGATGACAGAAAAAAGTAAACACCAAGAAAGCGCTGCATGCACTGTACCAGAAGAGGATGGACCAATTTGCTGAGTGGCTCCACTGGGACAACGAGACTGTGAAAGGGCAGAGAAAAAGATCCTTAATAGCACATCAGCAGGACCTGATGGCATCCCGATCATACTAATAAAGAAACCAGGACCAAACACTAAGCAAAAAATAGGAGAGGTAACAAGCAAATCAATAATGTATGGTGAAGCTCCCAATGAGTGGAAACTAAGCAGAATGAGCATGACCTAAAAAAGAAAGGGGAAACTACCGTCCTATAACCGTGACTTCAGTAGTTTATAGGCTGGTGATGTAGATAGTAAAGGAAAGACTACAGACACGGGTTGAGAATGAGGGGGTGCTGGGCGAACTACAAAATGGATTCCATAAACGAAGGAGGTTTGAGTACAATCTGTTTTCATTGATTCAGTTTATTGAAATAGCGTAAAAAGAACACAGGCTCCTGTGGCTGGCATTTCTAGATAGCAATGGAGCTTACGATAGCTTGATTCAAGAATACGTGTGGGTAATGTTGCACACACTAGATGTGAAAGAGGGAATAACTAATCTTCTAAAGTTTATCTATTAATTTAACAAGGTCGCCAGGTGTGTTCATTGTCGCCTTTGTTATTTATGCTGTATCTCCAGGAACTAGAAGCCAAATTAGAGGGGAGGTGACTCGGCCTCAGCCTCTCTATTTCCAAGCAAGGGAAACACATTGAACAGACATTACCAGCATTTATGTATGCACATGGTATAGTATTAATAGCCGACAACAAGGAAATTCTGCAGGATCGATAGACACCCGTCGTAATGAGGGATTGGCAAACATAATTTTTAATGATAACAAAAGCAGTGAGCATAACATAAAGGAAGTCACCCTAGAAATAGTGGATAAATACAAATATTTTGGCGTATGAATAATATGGATAAATAACGAGGCTAAGTATCTAAGTGAGCACAAAAGATGCGTGATGACTGAGTGCACCAGGAATCCAGCTGTAATAAAGTCTAGGGCACAGTGGAACTGCAATAGGTATGACGTTGTGAGAGGGATTTGGAAAGGTTTCATGGTCGTGGGTTTGACGTTCGGCAATGTGGTCTTGTGTATGAAATCAGAAGTTCAAACAAGATTGGAAATTAAACAACGTGGCGTAGGTATATTTGCTTTGGGAATACAGGGGAATACCTCAAATCAAGGGGTACAGGGTAACATGGGATGGACATCGTTTGAGTGCAGGGAAGCTAGCAGCAAGATATAGTTTGAGGAGCGATTGAGAAAACTGGGAGAGGAGCGTTGGGCTAAGAAAGTTTTCAGCTACTTGTACATGATAAATGTTGATACTAAATGGAGAAAGCGAACTCGAAAATATTCAAGCAAGTATTTGCACAACAGCAGAATACCAAGACAAAACGAAACATCGGTAAAGAAGAAGGTGATGGAAACAGAGAGGGACATGTGGAATATGAGAATACTTACGAAATCATCACTGGAAACCTACCGAACGTTTAAGCAGGAAATTTTAAGAAAAAGATCTACAAACTCTCGTGGTTGTTTTTTGCTCTTCAAGGCTAGAACGGAAGATTTGTGGACCAAGACGTGCCCAACCAAATACGAAGGCACAGACATGGTCTGTAGTGCGTGTGGAGAGGAGGAGGAAACGGCTAAACAATTTATAATGTTCTGTAGAGGGCTCCTCCATATGTTCGAAGATAATGGCGCCGAATTTTTCAATGCATTGGGGCTGAGCGACAGTGAAGGCAAAATAGATTTTAAACGGGTAGAAATAACTAGGAGGAGGCTGACTGGTGGCTACAATTGAGGCGTGAGTGAAATTCAATAAATAAACACACAGTGATAGTAGTTGACTTTATGGCTATGTGGTGTGAGCCACCGCCCGATCTAAAGGGCACAGCCGGATACATTCATCCATCCATCCATCCATCCATCGATGTGCGTGATGTCATGCTTCGAATGCAAATTCAATGAAGCTCTGCTACCAGCACATGGTCTGAGTTTGAGTGGAGACCGTTAAAGGTGCTGCGCTGACGCTTGCTCCCGACGTGGAATTTCTCTCGCCATTTGACAGCGAAGGCAATGAAGATAAATCGGCAGAACCGGCATACATCCTAAATTTGTCGGGTTTGTTAAGCTAGGCTGTCTCGTCGGCTTCAAAGATGAAAATATTTTTATTGTAATAGTGCTTATTTTTTTTCTTTTGTTATGCTTTCTATTTTACTGTTTTTCTCTTTTACTTGTTTTTTCTGGTAAGCAATAGTTCACTTACTATCCATCGCATAATAAATGTTTTTTGGACAATACACCAGAGTGGGGATGTGCCAGTGTCAATAAGTTCACAAGAACAAAAACGTGGAGATTCATAAAATATCTTAGAGTCATATAGAATGAACAACTCAACTGGCAATATATTCATATTGAATATATCACAACAAAAGGAGCAAGGACAATGGGTGTATTGCGCAGGCTGAGCATCCGCAGATAGGGTATGAGAAGAAAAGCACTGTTGATGGTCTGCAAAATGTACGTACGACCGGTATTAGAATCTTGCTGGGTTCTTTTTTTCTGGTGCGCCAGAATACCAGCTTGAGCCACTAGTCCTAATAGAGTGACAGGTTTTACGACTGCGCTTAGGCCCTCCAAAATATGTGGCAAATGTAGTATCATACTTCGAAGCGAGAACACCACCCCTGCTAAGCTGACTAAAACTACTTACAGTGCACACTTTCTTACGATTTACGAAACACTGTCGAATTATACTCAAATAATTTTCATCTCCAATCCCGCTTTATTTTTCTCCGAGCACTGGCCTAGATTCCTCAGGACACATATCATAGCTCTACAAATATTACTCGTTTCCCTGAATGTGCAGATTCGTGATGTGCATTCTTGGACCATGCACCCTAAATAAAAGACGTTCTCTACCACTGTATATTTCCGAAACACGCGAAATTCATACCTCACGGAATTTTAAACAGACTGTTACAAGAGCATCTAAAAAAACTGCCGACGAAAATGGTTGTTGAAACAGATGCATCGCAAACTGAGGAAAAAGCTGGCATAGGAATATTCTGCCCTCAACTTGACTGGTCCCTTTCTTTGCGACTACCGCATTGTATCCCAGTTTTTATAGCTGAATTGATGGCCATAATTTTAGCTTTGCAAAAGTTACCCAGTTTAAATGCAGCAGTATCAATTATCACTGATTCATTATCTGTGCGCTCTTCTCTCTCTGCATCTGGTGAAATGCCTACTAAAGTTTTTCAGAAAACTTGTTCCCGCGCACCTTCAATGTCTGCACTTAGTATGGTACTAGAATACAAGGGTTTATTTTTGAACGAAAGCGTTGATTCTTCAGCGAAGGCGACGCTTTTGGTGCCAATAATTCCGGTTTTCCCACAGACAACATACATTACGGTTGCACGATTCCACACCCTAACATTAAAATAATGCTTATCAGGCCCTGATTTGACAGCTTCTTCAGAATGTAAGCACCTCTTATTTCCCTGGAACAGTGAGTTATGGTGGTCGAGAATATTGGAAGTGACTATCACCAAACTCCGCTACCAGGTTACCTCCCTCAACTTTTACATGCATAGAGCAAGTCAAGCGCTGTCTCCTCTGTGTCTATATTGTAAGTAGGAGGATGTTATAACCGGCCCCGCGGCTGGGCCGCGCCCCGAAATGCACGAACAGAGTGGCCAGGGCAAAAAGCGAGCGTTTATTGTCCGGCTTGGGGTTTTATAAGAACGAAAGGTAAGGGAAGGGGAAGAGGGAGATAAGATAGAAGGCGCGCGCAGCGTAGACTGGCAGCGCTTGTTTAGCGGTGGCGAACAGTTCGTGGCATTCCTTCTTCCTTAGAATCCATAACGCTCCACTGGCTTCTTGATACGTGTGGAACGTCTTAGCTCTGGGGGCGGGTGGCCCGGAAGACCGCGGCCAGTAGCTGTTGGAGCTTCGCAGTCTTGTACTGGAGGGTCCGGGCTTATCTGGGGACTAGTGAGAGAGAGCCTCTGGACTCGACGTTTCTTCGATGCTTCTCCGCCTGAGCTGGTCCATGTGCCGGTGAACAAGCCCGTTCTCCGTGTCGACAGACACGATGCGTGCACCAGAGGTTGACCAGACCTTCCCAGGTGTCCAATTGTCACCACGGCCGTAATTGCGAAGGTACACAGGATCTCCCGGTGCGAAGTTCCACTCGGCGCTGTCAGCAGAGTGAACATCCCCTGTTGCTCGGCTCCTGGGAGGAAAACACATGTCTAATCGGATGCGGAGCTGGTAACCCAACAACATTTCTGATGGTGAGCGCCCGGACGGAAGCGGCGTGTTTCTATAGCGGCACAGTGTTATAGCTAGCGCCCTTGACAAGTCTGCGTCCCCACACTTCTTTAGTCCGCCTTTGATGGTTCGCACCGCACGTTCGGTGAGTTCATTACTCTGTGGATGGTAGGGGGGTGCCCGCACGTGAACTACTCCGTTCTGTTGCAAGAACTCCTTGAACTCCCTTCCGGTGAATGGCATGCCATTATCAGACACTACTGTGTGTGGCAGACCGAATCTACTGAACAGCGTTCGCAGGGCATCGACTGTGTGGCGCGAGGTCGCGTGAGCCAGGGGAATGGCCTCAAATTATTTACTGTGAGAGTCCACGACGACAAGAAGCATCTTGTTTTGGATCGGACCCGCGAAGCCGAGATGCAATCGCGACCATCTTTCCTGCGTCTCTGGCCAGTAAATGGGTGCTTGCGCGGGTGGCATGGGCAACGCCTGTACGCAGTGCTGACACACAGCGGCTAAGCGCTCAATATCGTGGTCCAAGCCAGGCCACCAAAACTTTGACCGTGCAACTGCCTTCATTGCAGAAACTCCTTGATGAGCTCCATGTAATAACTTCAGTAGCTTCTTCCTGGCTTCCGTCGGAACCACAACACGATGACCCCAGTGAAGCAAGTTATGCTGCACGGACAGCTCGTTCCGCCTTTTGTGATACCCCCGCATCTCTGTGCATTCCTCCGCAGTGCGTTGTGGCCAACCTTGGATGACGTATCTGCACGCACTTGACAGTACGCCGTCTGACTGCGTGAGGGCTTGAAGCTCTTTTATGGGCACCGCCGGCTCGTCCCACTGGTCTACGACGAGGACGTACTCGGCCGCATCTTCGTCATCCTGCAGCTCCTGTTGAAGAGATTGGGGTAACCGGCTTAGTACATGCGCGTTGAGCATAAATTTTCCCGGCTTGTACTGCAGTTTATACTTGTATGCACCAAGTACTAGCGCCCATCTTTGTATTCTGGCTGCCGCCATGACGGGGGTCTGACGGTCGTGCCTTAACAGGCCCAGCAACGGCTGGTGATCCGTAACCAGAGTGAACTCTCGTCCCAACAGGTAGTCCCTAAACATAGTAACACCAAATATCAAGGCTAACGCCTCGCGCTCGATCTGAGAGTACTTTTTTCGGCAGTTGTCAGCGTTCTCGATCAAAAGCCTACGGGTCGCTCCTCGCCTTCGGTGTGATGAAAAAGTGCAGCACCAACTCCGTATGGGGACGCATCACACTCCAAGAAGAGCTCACGGTTCGGTTCAAAATGAGTGAGTATGGGTGCCACGCACAACGCATTTTTCACCTGGACAAAGGCTTTCTTTTCTTTGGTGCTCCACGTCCACTTAGCGCCCTTTTTCAGCAGTTTGTACAACGGTGCTAGAATGCTAGACAAGTCGGGCATAAACTTGTTATAAAAGGTTACCATGCCCAGAAATGAGCGTAGCTCGCAGACGTTCTGTGGAGAGGGGGCTAGCCTGATAGCATCCACGTTCTTTTCCATGGGATTCAGTCCGTTCGCGTCAATACGGTGACCTAGATATTTACCAGAGGGCTCGCTAACGCGGCACTTATCAGCACGAATCTTAATGCCATGTTCACGGAAGCGCTCGAGCACAGCCATCAGCTTGCGGTTTTGGCTGTCACCCTCTTCCGCTATCATCACGTCATCTAGGTACGCTTGCACCCCAGGCAAGCCCTGTAGGATTGATTCAATCCGCCTTTGAAATATCGCCGGTGCCGAAGCAATCCCAAACGGGAGGCGGTTGAAGCAAAAGAGGCTTTTGTGGGTGTTTATCACGGCCAATTTGCGAGACTCTTCGTCTAGCTGGACCTGGTTGTAGGCGTCGCGCAAATCCGAAATGCTGAACCGCTCCCCCCCCCCCTAATTGCGCAAAAATATCCTCGATAAGAGGCAGCGGGTATTGTTCCAGCTCGCATACTAAGTTCAAAGTAACCTTGAAGTCACCGCAAATGCGAACTGTGCCGTCTTTTTTTAAGACTGGAACAATGGGCGTAGCCCATTCCGAGTGCGTCACTGGTGATATAATGCCAGCTGCCACGAGTCGATCTAATGCCTCTGAAACTTTATCCGACAGAGCGTAGGGTACCTTTCTTGCCTTGAAGAACTTTGGCGTCACTCCAGGCTTGATGTGAAGGCGCACCGGAGGGCCTTTCATGAGTCCTACGCCCTCCGTGCACAGGTCGGAGTAGCGGTCCAACGCAGCAGGCGCAGGCGGAGACTCCGGGCTCGACCCGAGTGGTGGCGAAGCTACGTGGAGTACTGTTGCGCCCTGCTCTTGTAGTTTCTGCAGCAAATCACGACTGCACAGGAGAGGACCTTCGCAGTCCAATACGATTAGGTTGCAATCAACCTCCGCCGATTTGTGGCATACACGCATTGACAGTACTCCGAGTACGGGTAGCTTCTCCAAATAGCACGCCAGCTTTATCTTCGGCTCCTGCAACTTCGGCCATTGATGACGGTGGGCTTTGTAGGTTGCTCTCAGAATGACGCATACGGGCGAGCCGGTATCAACGTCCATCTTCAGCTTTACGCCGTTCTACGTGAACGTTTCTCGAATCGGTGGCACCAATGAATTCTTCGAAGTTACGGACCAAAGTTGCGACGCGCTGCTATTATTGTCGTTGGCTTGGGCTGTTACATTCAACGCGTTGTCGATCCTTTGGCACATGCGTGCCAAGTGCCCTTGTTTTCCACATTTATAACAGTGCCTCCCACACATTGAACAGGTCGCGCGCTTATGATTACGCTTTCCGCAGCACTCGCATGGCTTTCCGTCTTCGTTTTTCTTCTGGCCTCTCGGCACCCAGCGTTGCTCCTTCATTGCCGACACTGTTACCGGGCCGTTTCTCGATTTATTTTCTCCGCATCTAACTCTGCCCTTTCTGCCGCCAACGCAAGTGCCTCTGCTTCTTGTAATGTCAACTCAGGTTTTGCGAGCAGCTGCTTTAGCAAATTTCTTGAGCGTACCCCGCACACGATACGGTCCCTTAACATCCTATCCAGCATGGACGAGAAGTTGCAGTTATGCGCTAGGCGCCGTATGTCCACAATGAATGCGTGAACAGACTCTCCTTCCTGCTGGTTTCGGTGGAAAAACTTGAAGCTTTCTGAAATTTCGTTTGGTCGTGGGCCATAATACTTGCTTAGAACTTTCACTACCGCATCGTAGCCAAGTGCGTTTGGCTTCTGCGGTGCCACTCTACCGCATAGCACATGAATCGTTCGCGACCCAAGTGCGGCTACCAACAGGGCTCTTTTTCCTGACATCGTCAGTGACTTCGTTTGCTTCAAGCCCCGCCGCAGTGGTCTAGTGGCTAAGGTACTCGGCTGCTGACCCGCAGGTCGCGGGTTCGATTCCCGGCTGCGGCGGCTGCATTTCCGATGGAGGCGGAAATGTTGTAGGCCCGTGTACTCAGATTTGGGTGCACGTTAAAGAACCCCAGGTGGTCAAAATTTCCGGAGCCCTCCACTACGGCGTCTCTCATAATCAAATGGTGGTTTTGGGACGTTAAACCCCACAAATCAATCAATCAATCGTTTGCTTCAAAATATGCCTCAACCTTGATGAAGTACGCTTGCCACTTATCTGTGTCGTCGTTGAATTCCGGGGGGCGGTGACTCATGCCTGTCGATGGGGTGGCTGCTTGCCCGCCATCAGGAAGCAGCTGGGTCTCGTTCTTTGTTGAAATACTCGTCGCCACTGTTATAACCGGCCCCGCGGCTGGGCCGCGCCCCGAAATGCGCGAACAGAGTGGCCAGGGCAAAAAGCGAGCGTTTATTGTCCGGCTTGGGTTTTTATAAGAACGAAAGGTAAGGGAAGGGAAAGAGGGAGATAAGATAGAAGGCGCACGTAGACTGGCAGCACTTGTTTAGCGGTGGCGAACAGTTCGTGGCAGAGGAAAAAATCAGTCATTACTTTCTATCCTGTCACCGGTATACGTCATTGCGAAGAAGATTCATAGCACCACTTCTTCGAAACTATGGCCGGGAAATATCCGAATCGATTGTTCCATGATTTGGCGCCCATATTACGGGCTACAGTCACAGGAATGTTTACAATGCCATAGAGAAATTTATCAGTGAGACTAAAAGAATATTGAGCTAAATTCATCATCTGTTTAAATATTTAAATATTATCATTCAGTAATGAAATTTGTTGTATTACCTATCCGTAGCTTATAAGAGTAGTAATGCGAGAAAACTAAAAATATTATTAATAAAAAATTCACTTGATTCACTTGACACTCTGCCAATTCCTTGCATTGGGTAAAAGCCATGAGAAGAGGAAAAGAAGAAGATAAGGCTGCTTCAGGCATTTCTGTAATTTTATAGCTATGTGTCAAGACGAACTGAATATGCTTATATAAATGGCCCAGACATCTTTTTTCTTGCTCATTGGCCATGGTTTTGAACACCTCAGATTACTTTTGTCCAGAAACAACTAGATATAAGATAAATGTGAAAATTCGAGATGTGATTGCAGTGCAATACAAATCAGATCTTAAAATAAAATTCGATGAGACTTTCCCCTCTAAGCCCAGATACAATGCTATAAGGTTCTAAATGGCCGACTGCAGGGAATATCTTCCACACGCAGAAACGAATGTTATAGCCACAGATGCTTTTGTAATTATTGAAAAGTCAGGTGTAGGTATATACTTCCATTCTCTTGACTGGTGTTTTTCATTAGGACTACCAAATTTCACCCTTGTGTTTGTAGCTGAACTGTTGGTCATGGTTCTAGTGCTGCCAAGACTACATTTGAATGCCTATAACGCGATCAAAATCACGAATTTCTTATCAGTATGTATGTCAATTACGGCGTCAACAAGGTCTATGGCCTTAAGGACACTCCCTAGGCTAGTCTCTCCTCAGCTGCAGCTACTGAAATTAGTATGGGCATATGGTGATTGCAGGTTAGAAATAAATGAAATCGCCGACTCTCTAGCAGGAGCAGCATTGGAAAGTTTTGTACTATCAGTCCTTCCGGAAGTGTCCGTGCAGACGCTATGGAAGCAATAACGTCAACAGCAGAATTTACTCACTCAAGATTTTCGTAGAAAATTCATTGGTGTCCTACAGGACAGTTGGAAGCCATAATGACCACATTTCGACGTCGTGTTCCCCCGTAAAATTTCTATTCACATAGAGCTGGTCTGGTGATATTACCATTTTGCAACTTTTGTTCAGAATCAGAAAACAATAGAGCACTATTTTTCATCATGTCGCCTATAAAAATTGCTCAGAAAAAGCCTTTAGTCATACCATTCGCTAGCCTTGGGCTAAACTTCACAAAAAAAACTTTCCTTTTGTGCTTCGGATCTGGGCTTCAGTCACGATAACGTTTTTGATGCAGCTTGTAATTACCTTACTGAAACTAAAATAATTAGGCTTTTGTTAGCATGATCATTATTCCTGCAGAAATATTTCAACATAAACAGGAGCCTTGTTTAACCATGCTACTTCCTATTCAAGGTAATGAATGCATTGTCTGATCTGAGCGAGTGACAAACAATTATTGCACTCCTTTCATTCTACCTAGGGTGCAATATTAGTGAAAGTTGGGCTAGTTGGTGGTTCATGTTTGGGATGTAAAAACAGCGCACAAAATATAGACAGAGACAAAAAAGGACAAGGAAAGCGCAGTGCCGTCTCTTCTTTTGTCCGTGTCTATATTTTTGCGCTGTTTTTACATCCAAGGCTACATAGGGTGTCACTTCTTTTTTTTCTGGTGGGGGGTATCAATATTGAATATGGAAAAAAATCTCACTGCATTAAGTCATCGATTCTTGACCGATTCCCCTGGGTGAGTACGAGCCATGGCTGTAGATTCATCATCATCATCATCACAGAGAAGAGCTGCAGCACGGCAACGCAGAAAAACAGAGCCAGAGTGGCGAGATCACGCAGCTACAGTGAAATGGCAACGCCGGCAATCTGACCGGGGATGGGGGCTCGCGAAGCTGCAGCGGCACGGCAGCGCAGACAGGAGAACTCAGAGGAAGCGAGAACGCGGGAAGCACTGGGAAACACCGAAAGTGGTCGCTACATGAGGTTGGTTGCCCTATTGAATGATTCAAGCGGTATTTTCAATACCGAAGTTTCGGGCACAGTTGCAAAGCTTGTGACCCCTTGTGGTTCGACAATAATCTGACGAAGATTGCTTACATCCAAACCAAACAGACCCACTCCAGTGCTATTGCCCCGCTGCAGCGAGAGTGTGCCGCTCGTAAAGAAGCTTGGAGTGATTACAACGTTTGCTCGTCGGGTGAATATTTCTTGGCGGCAGGCACAGCCCCGACATGGGCCTTGCACACGACTACTGCTACCTAAACAAACCTGTTCAATTACCGCTTTGAACCACGTAGGACTGTTTGAAACATACACGAACGCCTAATATTCCCGGGTTTCACCGACTCTTTATCAATCACTTCATGGATATATGGGGATGCTTTTAACAACCCATTGGCCCACTTTGTGTATTCCGAATATAGCAATAAGCTAAACAGGTAAGGTCCTCCTTGATGTGATGCTGGATCTGTGAAAGTATTTTCAATGTGCGCTACCAATTCATTTGTGAAAAGAGTGCTGTTCCGCAGTGACTGGGCGCTAACACCACCTTTGATTATAACCGAATTTAATCTTTATGAGGATTTTTATTGAAACATCAATCCAATCATACAGGTCAAGCTGATTCCTACTGGTAATGCTCGCAATCAGCAAGAGGTCCCCAGGGCAGACAGGTTCTCCCACAATATGACGTAGCAACAAATCATTACAGTAACAGACAGGAGTGATGCGAAGTCACCAAGGCTGCCATTTTAATCTGTTGGTATTCCACTACTGAGTATAACGTCGCACCCTGTGCGTTTTACTGTCTGATGTGTCCGTGTCTTTTATGCACAATGTTATGCTCAAGATGCTAAGTGTTGGCCCATAGGAAACGGATATTTTTTTTCTGTATTTGCCGGCAGATTTCGTTCAGTGCTGAGGAAGACAGGTGGTTACAGGAGCACCACCCTTATCGAGGCCACGTTAACGAAAGTTACTACTCCACATTACTCTACCAGTATGGTCTGCAGCACCCTAATGACACTAATCTGGCTTCGAAAATTGTGGGATATGAAAAAGAGCGTAAGCACTTTCAAGATGTTTGCTATTGCACCTGCGCAGCAGAGCATTGATTGTAAAACATAAGAAGATGTACAACTGGCTCTCACTCTTTATATATATATATATATATATATATATATATATATATATATATATATATATATATATATATATATATATATATATATATATTTATTTATTTATATATATATATATATATATATATATATATATATATATATATATATATATATATATATATATATATATATATATATATATATATATATATATATATATATATGAAATCTAACAGACAGTAATGCCAAGGAATGTACAGGGGAAGTTATTAGAACCAATGGAATGTAAATAAGAAGAGAAAGAAAAGTGGAGGAAAAAATAACCAGCCGTGAGCAGAAATCGAACCTACGACCTTACAATAACGCGTTCGACGCTCTAACAACTGAACTATCACAGCGGCCTTCCCTCCATCCACTTTTTTTGGGTTTATATGTGAATTTAGAATTAGAAGTAGGAGTGAAGGCCCCGCCGCGGTGGTCTAGTGGCTAAGGTACTCGGCTGCTGACCCGCAGAGCGCGGGTTCAAATCCCGGCTGCGGCGGCTGCATTTCCGATAGAGGCGGAAATGCTGTAGGCCCGTGTGCTCAGATTTGGGTGCACGTTAAAGAACCCCAGGTGGTCTAAATTTCCGGAGCCTTCCACTACGGCGTCTCTTATAATCATGTGGGGGTTTTGGGACGTTAAACCCTACATATCAATCAATCCATCAGAAGTAGGAGTGACAGTCAGCGCCATCTATATGCCAAGCGACGAGTGTGAACCACTCTTTTATGCGCATGTTTGGCGTCACGTAGCACGTGAACTTATTAGGAGCGGGCAGCTGATTACTAGTCCCTCGTATACAACCTAGTGACACCAAGTCTGCCAGTACGAGACGCTCGTTAACGAGGGTGTCGTACTGGTTATTTTTTCATCCACTTTTCCTTCTTCTTATTTACATTCCATTGGCTCTATTAACTTCCTCTATACATTCCTTGGTATTACTGTCTGTTAGATCTCATTAATATTGTGTGAAAACACGGAAAAACGAGCGCTTAGGTGTACACTTCTTTCCCTTATATATATATATATATATATATATATATATATAAAAATATATATATATATATATATACATATATATATATATATATATATATATATATATATATATATATATATATATATATATATATATATATATATATATATATATATATATATATATATATATATATATATATATATATATCGTAATGATCATAATCATCGTACCCTTGGACCGTTGTCCTCCTCGCCATTGTGTGTCATCATCATCCTCATCCTCTTCCTCCAGGCTTTACGCGTTTGTTTTCCGAGCTCGAATAAACGCTGTCCCACCCGAGACTTCTACGAGGTGGAGGTGGATTTTTGGTCCACTGTCCGGCATCATGTCGCAGAACGAGCCTGCCGGCGCTGATGTCATCAACGCTGTTATCAAGACAACGGAAAATGGATGGGCCGAGCTTGCACCCAGACGATGACGATGATAATGACGCAAGGTGGCTATGAAAACTAAGAGACAAGTGGATGATGATTACCATCGTGTATGAATTAAGACGAAGTAAATAAAAAAACGCCACCATATATATATATATATATATATATATATATATATATATATATATATATATACATATATATAGGCAGGCATGGTGGTTGAGTGGCCGTAGCGTTGCATATAGTCTAGTAGATCCTCCGTGAGCGGTCACAACGTGGTTTATTTCGACGTTTCGGCCTAGAGTCTGGCCTTCATCAGGAATAAAGATACAGTTTGTCGGTGCTCAGCTTTATACAATCTCAAATCAGAGGGCAAGGTAAGAGGAAAAAACAAGGAAAAGAAAAAAAGAAAAGAAAAGAAAAGGAAAGAAAAAAAGAAAAAAAAGAGAAAAATAATATACGGTGAACGCCCCTCGGGTGACCCTTCCACTTTTCCCTCCACTCCCCCCATCTCTCTCCCCCCTCTCCCCTTCACCTTTCTGATGTCAGCGGTCTGTGCATGTTTCCGTTCACTAGCGCATTCCTCCCGATCAGACGGTCCCTCCTGGCACTGGCGGTTCGGTGTGGGGCAAAAAAGAGCTTTTCAGGAAGTCCTAAGCCTTTAACTGCTCGGGGTCCCGTAAACAATTCGTCGTAGAAGGACGGGGGCCGCGTATTGTGGCAGAGGCTGGTCAGCGGGCATTTTAGGAAGTTCTAAGCCTTTAACTACTCCGCACCCTGTCAACATTTCGTCGTAAAAATAGGGGTGCCCCGTATTGCGGTAGGCTGTGCAAGCGCGTGCAATGCGAATTCCTGGCCCGCTTCTAAATTACGCGTGTCGTGGGGGCCTCCCGGCTGTGCACATGGTTGCTGTTGGGCATGTCGTGCATGGCACAATTGATTGGGTAGTAAAATAAAACAGAAAACAGACGACAGCTGCACTTAGGAAGAGTAGTTACACTTGCAATTGTTTTAGGTTGTCCAGTGCCCTTCGCAGCTGCAGTGCCGTGAACTCAGTTACTATTTTCATCGTTGCCGTTATTGTTTTCTAATGCTTTAATTGCTGCAAGTGTACCAGGATTCTCATTTATTCCTCTATCGAGGGTGTTAAATCGGTGGATAAGGTATGACTCTCGTTGTTCACGTTCTCGATTTGATTTAAATCCCGTCTCTAAGAGCGTTACTGATAGTTTGTCGAATGCATGGTCGGGAAGATTGAGATGTTTTGATAGAGGTAGACTTGGGGCTGATTTCGCATGGGCTCTGTGATTATTGAAGCGAATCCTAAATGGTGTTTCTGTTTGTCCGATGTACTGCATACCACACACGTTGCATTCGAGTAGGTACACCACATTAGAAGAATCGCATGTTAGGTTTCCTCGTATGTTAATCGAAAACTTGGATTGCGTGCTGGTTGCTTTGTCTGTTTTTCGCATCGCCTTACATACAAGACATCGTGGCTTTAAGCAAGGGCGGCATGAATTATTGGGGGGTGATGTGTTAATTTGGGAGTGGACAAGGGTGTCTTTGAGGTTACGTGGTCGTCGGTAAACGACGCCTGGAGCGGATGGGAATGCGCGTTTCAGACGTTCACTTTGTTCCAGAATGTTGTAATGTCGTTTAAGGATTTTGTTTACATTGGGGAAGTTTGTGCTGTAAGTCAAGCAGAGGTTTGTTCGTTGTGGGTCTTCTCGTGGTGGTCGCTTCATAAGTAAGTCTTCACACTTTAGTTTTCCCGCTTTTTGAACAGCGTCATTAATTACATGTGGGGGGTATTTTTGTTGCTCGAGCATAAGTTTTAGCCTTTGTGAGCTCGTGTCAAAGTCAGCGTCTCTAGAGCAGATTCGCTTAAACCGGTGAGCCTGGCTGTATGGAATACTGTTTTTACAGTGGCGTGGGTGATCGCTTTGGTAATGAAGGTATTGTTGTCGATCCGTTGGTTTGCGATATAGGGTTGTAGAGAGCTTCTCTTCTTCTATCGTTATGGTAACATCAAGAAAATTTACGGTAACTTGCGAGTATGTGTGTGTGAAGTGTATGTTCGGGTGTACAGCATTGTAAGTGTCTATAAAGCTGAGAAGTTCGTCCTCGCTGTGGGTCCAAATAAGAAAGATGTCGTCTATGTATATCTTCTGTATAACATTGGTTTCAAGGAACTTTGTGCAAGAAATTCAGATTCTAGCTTTCCCATAAATATGTTGGCATAATTAGGTGCCATTTTGGTGCCCATAGCGGTCCCGCTGATTTGTCGAAAATACTCTTGGTTAAACTCGAATGAATTTAATTCGAGGACCATCCTCGTCAATGTTGCAATGGCAGAGAAATCTGGGGTGTTAGATTGTCTATGGTTTGTGTACATGTTTCTTAGTGCAGCTATGCCGTCATCGTGAGGAATATTTGTATATAATGAAGAGACATCAAGGGTAACCAAGTACGAGTTTTTCGGCACACAGATACCCGCAATGTCTCGAAGAAAATGTGTGGTGTCTTTTATGTACGACGCGAGGGTGCATGGAATGTGGCTTATTAGTTTGTCCACGTACCCTGATATGGGTTCAGTTATTGTACCGATGCCTGATATGATTGGTCGACCTGGGTTACCGGGTTTATGAATTTTTGGGAGGATGTAGAAGCGACCTGGACGAGGGTATGCTGCTTGCATCAGTTTGTGGTCAGTGTTGGTTATCTTTTCTGCGTCCAACAGTTTCTTTAGTTCTGTTGATACGATACGTTTGTATTCGTCTGTCGGATCACCTGGGAGGCGTTCGTAAAATCTTGAGTCGTCTAGTTGGCGGTATGCTTCTTGTAGGTAGTTGGTTGTATTAAGGACTACAATTGCTCCTCCTTTGTCAGCGGGTTTTATTGTTATGTCTGTCCTAGATGCCAAATTTTTCATGCTTATTTTTTCAGATTTGGTCAAGTTTTCTCGGTTTCCTTTCTGTCTGTGGTATTCGTGTACTATATCTTTCTGTACTGCGGTGATATAAAGGTCCAAGCACTTGTCTCGATTACTGTTCGGTGTCCAATCATTTGATTTACGACGGTGAATTGTTTTGTGGTTAGAAGGCCTATCTAAGAAATATTCGCGCAACCTTAAGCTTCGAGCGAAGTTGTCGAGGTCTCGGAGTAAGTGGAATTCATCGAAAAATTTTGTGGTCGGGCAGAAGCTTAGTCCCTTAGATAGCAGTTTTACTTCGTCAGGTGACAAGCTCGTGTCCGATAAGTTTACAACCACAGTGTCACACGGTGTGTTCCTAGATGGGTGCTCGTTTGTACCATTAGTGTTTTCCTGGGTGGTGGTGTTGTAATGATAAGGCACTGTATCAGGGAACGCGGGTTTGGGCACATGGTCTCTTTCGAGTTTATGAAGTTTTGTGGCCCTGATGGCTTGGTATTTATTCTGCTCAAATTCTGTTAATCGCGTGATTTCTTCGTTCGATAAAGTGTTGTGGCGGAGAATGGTGTTGGTCATAGCGACCAGTTTCTTTACCTGCTTGTCACTATGATTAAGAGCAATTTCTGTTAATTTAAGGGATGCCTCAAGGAGGACGTTTTTCCATGTTATTTGGTCGTGTTTATCTAGATTTGTAGCGGCTGGTGTGAGGGAGAGTGTCATACCCTTGGGGGCTATTCTAGCACGAAGGTACACTTGCAATGTTGATTTATGCATTTCATGTCTAATTCGTTTGTCAGCAAGTTTTCGTACTTTAAGGAAAGTGGCACTGCAACTGGGAAGTGATGAGCTGGACTTACATTTCAGAAGTCAATCTTCTTTTGGGTGCGGGGATGGCACTGATGAGGTGCGCAGGTTGTAGTTATGTCCGGCAGGCCTTCGTCGTTGTGGGGAGAATTTCGGCGTTGGGCTCCCGGCGAACGTGTTCGTTGGCAGTTCCGGGGTCCGTAATAGGGGGACGCGGTTTCGTAGTTCGGCAGGCTTCCCTTTGAGGAGTGGTGTAGTGGTGCTGTCGTGTAGTGCTTCTGGTCTCGACATCCGCAATGGAGGGACGCGTGTTGGCTGTTCTGCAGACTTCCCCCCTAGTAGTGGTGCGCTGTTGATGATGGTGAGGGGGTGCTTGAGGCTCGCGGGAGTCACAGTTTCGTTGATCGTCGGGAACTCATCTGTGGTGTTGGGTGGGCGTGGGGCTCCTGGTGTATGTTGATATGCAGAAGTCTTCTCGTGGGTGTCTTGTTGTGTTGAACGTATATTCACGGGAGCTGCTGGTTGAGTCGACCACCCCGTTGTAGATTCAAGATCTCCACGACCGAGTGCTTTCTTGAGGGTTTCGGCAATCAAAGCGACACCCATAAAACTCGGATGAAGCCCATCCGCAGCAAGAAAGCGTCTTGGTGGCAACTGCTCGAATTGGTAGTCGATGTATGACACCTTGCTGGGTCTCCGGCAGTAGGCCTTGACTGTCTCGTTGAATTGACGAGCGTCCCGGTTGAAGCGGTGCACGAATTGTTCGTTCGATCGTTGCAGGTGTAGGTTGAGGTACCGGGGCAACACGCATGAGACAACGAGCCTTTCGAGTTCCTGGCGTGTCCGAAGCGTGTTGTTCACTAGGCGGCGAAGGCGGCGTAGCGATTCGTCTAGTCCGTACGACGCCAGCTCACTCGTACCGACGTGAAAAACGAGCGTGGTCACAGATCGTGGTATGCCAGCAAGCTCTTTCTCGATGTCGAATGTAGAGGCTCCGCGGATGGAAATGATTGCAGGTGTCGTCTTCTCATGTGGGTTGAAATGCCGATGTAAATACCTTGTTTGCGAGTTTCCGATGATGGCTGTAGTTGGTGCATGTTTAGGGAAATTCCGTGAGACCTGCTCGACTGGAGGTGCGCCTGTGGCCGGTCTTGTGTAGGCAGGCATGGTGGTTGAGTGGCCGTAGCGTTGCATATAGTCTAGTAGATCCTCCGTGAGCGGTCACAACGTGGTTTATTTCGACGTTTCGGCCTAGAGTCTGGCCTTCATCAGGAATAAAGATACAGTTTGTCGGTGCTCAGCTTTATACAATCTCAAATCAGAGGGCAAGGTAAGAGGAAAAAAAAAGGAAAAGAAAAAAAGAAAAGAAAAGAAAAGGAAAGAAAAAAAGAAAAAAAAGAGAAAAATAATATACGGTGAACGCCCCTCGGGTGCCCCCCTTCCACTTTTCCCTCCACTCCCCCCATCTCTCTCCCCCCTCTCCCCTTCACCTTTCTGATGTCAGCGGTCTGTGTATGTTTCCGTTCACTAGCGCATTCCTCCCGATCAGACGGTCCCTCCTGGCACTGGCGGTTCGGTGTGGGGCAAAAAAGAGCTTTTCAGGAAGTCCTAAGCCTTTAACTGCTCGGGGTCCCGTAAACAATTCGTCGTAGAAGGACGGGGGCCGCGTATTGTGGCAGAGGCTGGTCAGCGGGCATTTTAGGAAGTTCTAAGCCTTTAACTACTCCGCACCCTGTCAACATTTCGTCGTAAAAATAGGGGTGCCCCGTATTGCGGTAGGCTGTGCAAGCGCGTGCAATGCGAATTCCTGGCCCGCTTCTAAATTACGCGTGTCGTGGGGGCCTCCCGGCTGTGCACATGGTTGCTGTTGGGCATGTCGTGCATGGCACAATTGATTGGGTAGTAAAATAAAACAGAAAACAGACGACAGCTGCACTTAGGAAGAGTAGTTACACTTGGAATTGTTTTAGGTTGTCCAGTGCCCTTCGCAGCTGCAGTGCCGTGAAGTCAGTTACTATTTTCATCGTTGCCGTTATTGTTTTCTAATGCTTTAATTGCTGCAAGTGTACCAGGATTCTCATTTATTCCTCTATCGAGGGTGTTAAATCGGTGGATAAGGTATGACTCTCGTTGTTCACGTTCTCGATTTGATTTAAATCCCGTCTCTAAGAGCGTTACTGATAGTTTGTCGAATGCATGGTCGGGAAGATTGAGATGTTTTGATAGAGGTAGACTTGGGGCTGATTTCGCATGGGCTCTGTGATTATTGAAGCGAATCCTAAATGGTGTTTCTGTTCTTCCGATGTACTGCATACCACACACGTTGCATTCGAGTAGGTACACCACATTAGAAGAATCGCATGTTAGGTTTCCTCGTATGTTAATCGAAAACTTGGATTGCGTGCTGGTTGCTTTGTCTGTTTTTCGCATCGCCTTACATACAAGACATCGTGGCTTTAAGCAAGGGCGGCATGAATTATTGGGGGGTGATGTGTTAATTTGGGAGTGGACAAGGGTGTCTTTGAGGTTACGTGGTCGTCGGTAAACGACGCCTGGAGCGGATGGGAATGCGCGTTTCAGACGTTCACTTTGTTCCAGAATGTTGTAATGTCGTTTAAGGATTTTGTTTACATTGGGGAAGTTTGTGCTGTAAGTCAAGCAGAGGTTTGTTCGTTGTGGGTCTTCTCGTGGTGGTCGCTTCATAAGTAAGTCTTCACGCTTTAGTTTTCCCGCTTTTTGAACAGCGTCATTAATTACATGTGGGGGGTATTTTTGTTGCTCGAGCATAAGTTTTAGCCTTTGTGAGCTCGTGTCAAAGTCAGCGTCTCTAGAGCAGATTCGCTTAAACCGGTGAGCCTGGCTGTATGGAATACTGTTTTTACAGTGGCGTGGGTGATCGCTTTGGTAATGAAGGTATTGTTGTCGATCCGTTGGTTTGCGATATAGGGTTGTATATATATAGGAGAAGTTATCGGAATGGTAAACGTACATCAAGGGAAGAGAAGAGACAGAACTTAGCCGATGTCGTAATTTTATTTGGTCTCAATCGGTGGACCAATATTCGTGAGGCTTTGCCAACAAGTCACTAGTTCGTCGCAAACCGTGACGGATACCAGTTCATCGATCGCAACCGTGGGAAATGAAATTAAGTGCACCGCTACATTGCGTCTCTTTTCTCTTCTTTTCTTCCCTCTCTCTTTCTCTCTCCCCATCTCTCTCTCTATGTATATATATATATATGTGTATATATATATATATATATATATATATATATATATATATATATATATATATATATATATATATATATATATATATATATATATATATATATATATATATATATATATATATATATATATATATATATATATATATATATATATTTATATACATTGAAACTGTGCGACACCATGACGTCGACACAACAGAACCCCAACACAGCCCAAGCAATTGTTGACGCCGGAGTTGTGACGGTCGGTTAAAAAATGAGGCTTCCGCGACGCGCGAGCCCTCACCTTAGCCAGCCACCGCTTACATCCAAGGGACCACCATTCAAATACAATCAATGTGATGCTTCTAAACAAATAAGCACTGACGACGCCGCTCGCTTAACGCAGTGACCGCTGGAATGTTTTCGCAATCCTTTCGCTTTTTCTTCCTTTTTCTCTTACATTTATTTTCTTCTAATTCTAATTTCTAACTCTTCTTTCTAACTTTCTAATTCTAATTTTCTTCTATTTCTAACTTCTAATTCTAACTTCTAATTCTAATTTTGTCCCTGCCGTTCTTTCCCCCTCATTTAGTAGGCACAATATCAAAATTGTGTGAGAGAGAGAGTCATTTACCTTCATTCCTTATAAAGGCTTTGGCCGAAACTGGCGAAAGAAACCATTAAATTGTTACTGTTTTCATAGAGGAAGTTGTTGACTGTTTTCAACGCTACGGCCACTTTGGCAACAATGCGATATATATATATATATATATATTTTTTTTTTTTTTCACCAGTCACACTGACGAAGGCTGGCCCACCAGCCGAAACGTTTTTAATTAATAAAAGTGTTTCCTCGTACGTCGTGCTTTCTCGCTTACGTTTTTACTACGGAGCCAGTGCGCTTCCTTCTTCGCTACGTCTATATATATATATATATATATATATATATATATATATATATATATATATATATAACGCTATGGTGATTGGGAGACGTGGCCTGGTTCATACGTCATGTTTATTCGTCTCACTTTTTCTTCATCAGCCTCTACAATCAGTCACTGCCTTCCTACGTCACAGTCACAGGATCTCCCTCCCTTCCCCTGGAAGATGGTACCGGTTACGAACTACAACAAATTGAAGAAGATAATAAACTAAATTATGCCCACATTCACAGTTTCACGTCCCGCCTCAGTTCCACAATCTCAATAAGTCTTCAAGGCTGGGGCAGCAGTCCGGTCTGTTCTATAACAACTCTGGTAAGCGAGGTTGACTGTTGCGTTCCGGAGAAAGTGGGCCATGTAGTGGGTTACACATTAATACTGACAATACTTCTTGAACTCTTGTGAGGACTGAGCAAGGTTTAACGCCTTGTTGGATCGGCAGCTCGGATGTCATCGAGGTCGGATTTTTCGTCGTTAATGGTGCACTCCCGGTGGTTTTTGTTAGCGTGCTTCTAGACAGACTGTGACGCAGTGTCTCAGTGCTTGCGGTGGGCAAGCAGTGCTTCCGCGTTCTTATCGGTGTTTTCTGTGGTGTCGCAGTCAGTGTAAAAGCAGGTGCAGGGAGCGTTTCTGTGACACAGAAGCCTTCAACAAAGATGCTTCCGGAGGTAATTGACGAGTACAACCAAACACCCCACAAAGCGACCGGCTACACACTTTTCTTCATAATGTATGGAATTCATATTACCCTACTATACTAGAAAAACGAGAAGAAACTGTTGAATAAGTGTGAAAAAGCCCACTTACCAATTCTACGCCTAACACAATAAGAACAAGGTCATCTATGATAGAACATTTCTTCCGGATGAGTTCCAAGTCGGTGAACGTGTCGTCTACGAGACACCTTGGTATCCCAACAACGGCAAACTGAGTTCCGTCATGGAAGGACCTTACAAGATTCTACGCAAGGTCGCAGCAGTGAACTATGAGATCAATCACTCCGTGCTGCCCTTAGGCAGAAACTCTGATATTGTGCATGTTAGCAAACTGCAACATTATTTTGTACCTTCTGAGCTGAGACTTTCTCTAGGGGAAGGACAAGTGTGACGCATGAACAAGGTGATTGTATGTGAAGCCGACGAAGAAGTGTTCGTGAATTAGAATAAACGCAAGGCATCAGGATCACGACAAGGCTCCATTTGTAGCGTTATATATATATATATATATATATATATATATATATATATATATATATATATATATATATATATATATGCGGATAGTTTCAGCTAAAAAGCACCAGTACACGAAAAATTATACATCTGTGCCACGCATCTTTAATGAAGGCAGTATTGTTCTAAGCCGTATAAAGCATGTCAGAGTACTTTTTTCGACCCACCAAGCTGGCAATTAAGGAGAATTGCTTTTTGAACTTTTTAAATAGAGACTCTAGTGAAAATCTCCAATATCCTCTCCCATGTCACCCTCCACTCCTCCATCATCATTGTCATCGTTTGCCCAGAAAGAGAAGAAACGAATGCCGGCGCTGAGTGGAATGCTGCCTGCGGATACGTATCACATTCGCATGTTGTCGCCTCCTATTCATCGATTATTCTTATTTGAACTATCCTACCACTCCTTAACCTACCACGTATTCACCGATAGCCTGTTCAAGCAACCTTCGTGTGTGAGCAGTTTTCGATAATTCGTTCAGCTCACCTGTGAGGCCACTAAAAACACCGCGCGACAGGCGGCAATCAAATGGTACTTTTTTTAAAATTCAGAAGTTTAAACAAGGGCTTGAAAAAAATAAAGCTGCACAGTTATGTTACCGCATATTGAAAATTTTATTATATCTCATTAAGCGATTTTTTCTCTGCAGTTCCTATTTAAGAAGAAATTTAAGCAATTTTTGTTAATTTCCAAGCTTGGCGGATTGAAAAAAAATATTCTGACGCGCTCTAATGGCTCCGAACAACACTGCAAAAATAGAGATGTGTATCGATGATGTACATTTTTTATTTGTTGGTGCTTTTTAGCTGAAACACCCTGTACTTGGGGAATATTCGCGTTTGGTTTCGTTCATCCACCTCCTATTTCGACTGTACAGAAAGCAGTACTTGAGCGGTGCAAAACTAGACTGAAAAACTGTGAAAAGAAATGGAACTGGCAACTATTAATGCCCACAAAAGGAAGCTGCAAGTACTGCTTTGATCTTCCTGACATTTTCATGATATTTTGTTGGATATCTCACCTTAGCCATCAGTTCATTAATATGGGTACGATTGTGTGTGTGTTTTGCTGAATTTTCCTCTTTAATCCTATCCTCTTTTTTATTCTGCAGTTAAAAGGGTCAAGACGCAAACAATTCGTAAAAATTTCCGTGCCCTTCGCTACGCCGTTTCTTCCTTCTCTACATACACAAACCCATACGTTACCACAGGTTCGTGCTCATTGGACTTAGTATGTTGTTCCACTGAAGAATCTGCTACTAAACCTTCCAGTATTGTCTGTATGCCACGCAAAACGCATCAGATTTGATGTATATACATTTGAAGTACAGTGATATATATATATATATATATATATATATATATATATATATATATATATATATATATATATATATATATATATATATATATATATATATATATATATATATATATATATATATATATATATATATATATATATATATATATAATAAATACTGCTTGGGTGGCGAATATTCGTGCTTCAACTATGATCATTTTCTAGCACCAATGGCCTCGTCTTTACTTCTTCATAAAAAAAGAGGGGTAGTTTTCTCGGAAAAAAATGTCTTTGCCTGAATCACGAGCCTGCGGCATTATTGGAATCTTTTTCTGCGTATGAAATTTTTCATGAAGAGGTTCAATATTTATTATGCATGATGTAGTAATTTCCGTTCTTCATTTGGCTTGTGTGTAGCGCCTTCAGATTACGTAAAGGGTATGCAAGGCACGTCTTTTAGAATATCGCAGTCTGTTGTTCGTAATCATAACTAATTGAAAAGGCAGTTTTTGCGGAAAAGACAGGAATTTGAGGGACTATAGCGCATACAAGTGCAATGTGTAAACGCAATTAGCATAACGCTTTAAAATAAAAAGCACACTTGTTTGGTTAGTATTACGCTTGGTACAAAAAGACATTCTGTTGTTAATGGCCTTATCTTTGTCTATGGAATGATATGCCACTGGGCAATGTTTTACTTAACCGATAAATGCATGAAATGGACGTATTGCGCAGCAGCTTACTGTACCTGTATGAGATATGCACAAAAGTGTTGTTATGTATGTTATTTAAGTGGCATAGGGCAGAAAAGCACCACACGGTAATTTTAGTTTGCTAATTGTTTTTCAAGCGAATAACTTTTGTGTCAGGTTTTATTGTACAAACTCTATGCTATCGCTAATAATTGCAAAGCACTGCTATGTTTAGTTTCTCCGCCTCGTGAAACCTATTGGAAGCATTTTCGAGAGATTACAAGTATACTTTGTCTCTTTACATACGAGCTCACTGCGGGGGCCTTGCGGCTAAGTTACTGGGCTGCTGACGCGCAGGTCGAGAGATTGAATCCCGGCTGTGGCGGCTGCATTTTGAATGGAGGCGGAAATGCTCTAGGCCCATGTGTTCAAATTTGGGTGCACGTTAAAGAACCCCAGGTGGCATAAATTTCCGGTGCGCTCCACTACGGCATCTTTCATAATCATATAGTGGTTTGGGGACGTTAAGCTATATATAACAATCAATATCATTCACATACCGCAATGCTATTTCTATTAGGATTACTTCCATTAATGGGATTAGATCTGCACAATTTTCAAGTTAAATTGTCTCATAAAATAATAAATCATACCCTATGTTTCAGATGTAGTGTACTTTGCAATTATTTTAGCTTACAGTTTTTCTTTGCAAGTCGAAGTCAATATGCTCATATTACTCGTTGACGTCCTTGTTGTTTATGTTTACCAGATAAATGGGTGCGCTACATGACGACGTACACCAACAACACTTACGGGAGACAGAGTGTGATTTTAATCCAACAAAACGTGTTCAACCTATTAAAGCAGCTGTTCAAGGCAAAACCAGTGGGTGAAGAAGGGCTTCGATACCTGGTTGCCTGGGGTGTGTTCAAGACACTGTTGAAATACACGTTGCCACGTCTGATGCTTAGCAGTCACCACCCAGGTGAAGTTTGCTACAAGCACGTGGAAAAAGCGATGCCATTCGCTATCAAGAGCGTGTACTTTCAGACAGGTGCGCTCATCATTTCTTTGTTTTTTTTTGTAAACTGCAGTGTCACTGTGAAGAAAATTGTCACTGTGCTAAACTCCATAAAATATTCTTCAGTTTAACTCCCTTCATGCTGTTGGCTAGTCGGTTCATGGTTCGCACTAAAAACGTGTCTCTGAGTCTAAGTGATTCTAGTATACAATCTTTTCGGTGTCTGGGAATTGAGTAAGCCCTAAACACAAAACGCTCTAGAGGGGAGACTGAATGAGCTCCACCCTGTTTGCCGAACTCTGCCCCTATCCAATCAGCTTCGATATAATAACTACCTTAGGTTAGTTCACGTTTATATACCCATTTCCTCACAGATATATTGATACGCTAGCATCAATCTTCACTTCGATAATTATTCATCAGAGGCTGAAATTAGGCTTCTGCGGAGGCCCCTGAGAATACCTTAACACAACGCAGTCTTGGCGAAATACCTTAGCATCCGCCGCGGCTGTGGGAGGCAGAGACTTGTGGCCGCGAGGCACCTACTGGTTAATCATGTTCAATCACGCTTCCGGCCTTGTGCTTAGCGAAACGAAGTTCATAGTTGTTTGGGAGGGCACCTACCCTGTGGAAAACAGATGGCATGGGACCGCCAGCCTTACAATTCGGGCCATACTGTTCTTTTTTATGAAGGAAAACGGGTGGGGGAGTTGCCTTGATTGCTTTTCCAAAACTTGTCACGAGAAGTTCTATATCAAAATGTCTCGTGTCAGAAATCGTTTACAAAAATATCGTCCCTATTGAATTCGAAACAATGGCAACTTGTACTGGAAGATACAAGATCAACAGGTGTCAAGTAGAGCAGCGACACTGCCAGATATTGGTGTTAACGAGCATTGACACTTTGATATGAAAAGCTAGTTATATAGAAAGGACTTCTGAGTCCACTCATTGATACTCACGCGAATCTTGCCGTGAGCCTGAGTCTGAGTGAGTTCGAGTGAGCACAATTTCGCGAGCCCGAGCGAGTTTTGCTGAGAAAAATTTCATTGGGCTCAAGTGCAAGTCAGGATGATTGAGAAAAATATTTGGAGGTCCTGAGGTCTACTCAGTCTCAAGAACAAAGCGCATTTGATAGGTCACTCTGAGTGGTCTGCACGTTTTTGACTAACAATTTAGAAAGAGCACGAGTGACTTGCCAAAATGACGTCTATTTGTAGCTTTTGTGTCATGTTATATTTATTTAAAAAATTCAATATTACCGATTTTACTGCAGTGGGATTTTACGTGACCCTTGACAGTATTCTGATTACAGCTTTTTCCTTCTAGTTCTCATGTTGTGATGCCTAATGTTTAGGGCAGCAACAGCCTTCGTCAGGCTTTTTGATCAGCATTCCAGCGTGGTGTCAGTCGTTGTAACTAATATGAACCTAAATTCATGTAGTGGTATAAAGAGCACCAATGGTAAAGCGTTCTTCCGATCATTCTGTACTAAGACATCGCTCTACCGCGGACTTGATATGGCCAGCATAAAATGGTGTCATCTCTTGCTAATCCCTATTTACGAAATACAAGCCCTGCCTACTAATATTCTTTTATCTTTGTCATTCTTTCCTAAAAACCTATGAATAATCACTAATTGGCTACTAATTCAAAATGATGACTTTCATTCCAGAGAAAATGGGCTAAAATATTTTTAGTAATTCCACTGACACTGCCTTTATTCTTTTAATATTTGACATCCTACAGGGACAATAATATTAACAGCACATTCTATAAAAGAGAACCCAAAGTGCAAGGATAAATTAGTTTTGTGGCTAAAACTTTCATCTGATTAATTTCATTAGCAATGTTTATTGATACAGGAGCGAAGTTGTACATAAAAGCTCCTGAATTAAAACAGGAGCTTTCAAATATCCCACTGAGACTTCCGATTGCGACTTGACGGTTATTCAGAACTTTTTACATATCTGGCCACACTGTGTGAAGAAAATTTTCTGCAACTTCATGTATTAGTTTATGGCTTCCTTAAAAAATATTGCACTTGGTTTGCCACTTTGGAACTGCGCAGACCCCAGTAGATGCCGTCAAGATTTCAGGCATCGTGGTGACAGGGGTGAGAACTTCAAGGTGGCATCATCACCCACAATCTATTTCGTGCTTTCGCACTCTCCATTATTCTTACCGTTGCAAGCGTGGTGCTTTTGCTGGCGTGGACGAGCAATTCACCGATACAAAAGAAATATGTTTTATTTACTTGGTGTGGCTAAGCCATTGGCAATTACTAAAGAAAATTGTGATATAGGGTGCTGCCTCCGTGTATATTTCCTGATTTCAATACCTAAAAAGAGCAAAGTAAGCCATATAGATAACAACTAAATAATAAAAGCAAATTCTTTGCGTGTGAAACATTTGTAGCTGCAAATTTGTATTAAAAGGCGCCCTGATTTCGCTATTGCATGATTTTGTTATTTGCAGTGGTTCTACCGTTTGAGGTGGAAGCGGCGCAGAAAATTGTGTCCAATGTCCGCAAGGCCTTACGAGAGACATTCAGGTCATCAAGTTGGGTCCCCGGAAGAGATAGACAAATTTCTGTTCGAAAGCTGGACAAGCTGACGGCTGTAGTAGGAATGCCAGGGCCTTATCTTGACGTCGAATTTTTGGAAGCCCTTTACAGTGAGTACCTATTATTTATTTACAATTTAAATCGAGCGATTCTAGAGCAATAACGTTTGTAAAAAATGCGCGTGACATGGACAGAAAGACAAAGAAGAAGGCTAGTGGATCGTAGGCTTGACGATGAATTTCAGGCTGTTCTACTGTACACCTTGTTTAGACAATATCACGCAGCGCGCCAAGAAATGCTGCAGAGAGATTTCTCACAACGTTACTTGAAGGAGGGGTTTGTTAATGTTGCAATTTTTGGTAGTACTCATTTATACAATCAGTAGCTCTAACTCGGCAAACACGTTTTATGGATAGAAATTGAGTGTAGCCATGCCAACCTATCTGTCAAGTCCGTATATTTCTTTCCCTATGTAGCTTAAAGGGGCCTTGAAACACTTATTTAGGTAACCTTGACATTACTTCACTGGAAAAGCGCATTTCCTCACAAATTTAATGACGCCAAAAGTTTAAGAATCCGTCCAGTACTAGCGGAGTCGCAGAGACTTGTCACACGCTGCAATCGCTTTCTCTCTTCTCTCATCCCGACGAAAACGCTGAAAGCTAAGCAGGGAGCGATGGGAGGGGCCAAACAAAAACCTCAAGCGCGCCTCATGACCTTGAGCACCTTTTCCTTTTTTTTTCTTCGAATACGCGGCTTTTTAAATGCATTGCGCGCACACGCGTGAACAAATGGCGGCCTCTCGCGGTGATCTTTATAACGACTGAGCGCGTCATGCTCAACCCAGCCAATGGCCGATAGATAAGCATTCTAAGTGCGATTTTCGAGCATCTTCCGTCATTTGTCGAGGAAAGAGAAAGCAATTTTCAGCTGACTTTTATAATTTAGTTTAAACTTCAGGACACTTGCTGCGCTATAACATTTGGCTCGCGTGTTTTCGGGAGCCTCTACTATCGATCAGCAGCCTTTCCTGACCACGCTCAAGAAGTGTTGCAGGGCCCCTTTAAGTGTGCATACGTCTAGTGATCTAGTGTCCGGAGGTATGCAATACGAAACTTCTTTAACTCTTTCAAGCGCAGAAGTACACTTTTCTTCAAATATTGAACTTCAATGCCAAATTAATTGCTAAAGCTCTGAAACGACACATTGCGCACACGAAACAAACTTACGCCTTAAAGGCGCACTCCGGCGTTTTTTTATATTCGTCAATTTTAATAAAACATTAAACAAGTGTTTTTGTCGGTGCCTTGGTGATATGTACCAAAACATACAACCGTAAGTCATTTAGATTTTTTTTAAAAAACAAGTTTTAAAATTTGTAGCTGATTTTGGAATCACACTTGTAAACGCGAACCACCCTGTGTATGTGTCGTCAGGGTCTACTCTTTTTTATAAATCCAGCCTTTCCCAGCAGACGCATGCAGCGCGCGCTTTCTTCTACGTGGCAATTACAACGCGAGCACAGTTCAGTTTTGTAAGCTGCGTACAGCGTGTTAGTCATCGTTGACGTCGGGTCTTATAATTTTGAGCAACGAGGAAATCAATTCGAGGCGTGTCAGATGCTTCACGCACAGGTGAATCAGAATAAAAAAGTGGTGCTTCCGTGCTCATATAGCAGCAGCCATCATCGTTAAACTTGTCACTAAAAAAGTTTAGACGAGCTATCACAGCTTCATTTCGGGTCGAATGACATCACCAACTTGCTTTCCGCGCTATGTTTACACTCTGGCCAGCCATGGTGGGGGGCAGCAGATCTCATGACGTCATTGGCGATGAATCTTGTGACGCCACTCGTTACCCACCATGGACGATGGAGCAGCTCCCGATTTCGGTTTTCGTTTTGCTTCGCCGTTTATCGCCTCATAAAAATTTATGACGAGTGCCTGGGCGGAATGAACCATCCTAGCTTTTACAGGACTTTCAATACTATTTTGAGCCAGTGTGATCTCAATATGGTCGAAAATGCACCGGACTTCCCCTTTAACCAAGTTCCCAGAAGGTGGTAACCACTGATGAACCCCGCGCCGGAAGTGTCTATGCAGCACACCTATGTGACTGGTCGTTCCCAAAGTTGCAGCGTACTTTGTGCTTTACACAAAGAGAATCGCTGGCTTTAGAATTCTGAACAGCAGTTTTTCTTTTCCGAAGGCAGGGTGGGATATTGCATGTTTGACATATTGTAACGATTCAAAATGGGTTTGTCTTTGTGCCGTAGTTTCTGCAACCCTTCTTTGAACACCTCGATGGCTCATGCTCTGATGCTGTTGTACGGAACACGAAGTCCACAAATGCTTTCAAATTGTTCGGTTCGGCCCCTGCACAACACAAGGCTTGCGTTTCTCTGCAGTGTCTCTTTAAGCTTTGCTTTTCTTAGACTAAACTTCTTCTGAAGTTTTTATGTTCATCATTTTCGAACCAGCATGTTCTCGAAAATGCAACATGCGTTGACAACGCCGCAGTCAAGAAAGTAGAACAAATAATTCTTTTTTTTTTCTTCTCCTGCAGACCAACACCCTCCTCCTGTAGCCCTTTTTTGCAAAGTGGTCAGAGAAGGTAAACACCTTCAATAAGTCACTGTTCAGAATGAAGGTGACCGGCCACGCATTTTTACTAGAATGGTCAAAGCGAAATGTTTTTACGTTTCATGTTGCGCCATGAAAATTTCCGTACAAGCTGAAATGTCTTTGCACCCGAACAATTTTTCAAGGTTAAGTGCGGGAAAGGGCATGCATGGTACAAACGTTTTGCTTGGCTTGAACAGTTTTCAATAACTAGCGCCTATTGCAGTAGTGGTCCTATTTAAAATAGTAAAAGGAAAAAGCAAACACCTGTTTGATCGCTCGACCTCTAGTTGTCACTGCTGGAAACTTTTGCAGGTGTTGACGCTAATGGTGATCACTATGGCGAAAAGAGTTAGGAACAATAGTCTTTATTTGGATATTTCAACGCCAAATGTCTGGTCTTTCTGTCTGTATCTTTTGGTTTGTTTGTTCAACGATTCAGGCAAACGCCTTAGTCCAAGCCCTTGCTCAACGCCAATCCATTTTGACCTTGTGGCTGCGTTCATAGCTATCAACATTGCCAAAGAATAAGCAAATATTATGCATATTTGAGGTGCTGTGTCAGTACATAAGTATCAGGTGGTGTGTTCAATTATTCAGAAAATGCATGGATACGCATTTCTACATACACCATTATTCATTCCGCTGCGCTGACAATGTGACGCTATTAAAGAAAAAAATTGGCATTTCCTGCGCTTCACTAAAGCAATACAGTAGTGCCAGCTGCTATTGTTTCTGCAATCTAAAAACTTTTAATTCATCACATCACTGCCAGACGGCGCCATGTCCCAGAGAGCTCATTGATGCAGTGTATTGAAATAGCATGAAAAGAACACAGGCCCATGGGGCTGTCATTTTTGATATCAAGGAAATTTACGATAGTGTGATTCAAGAAGACTTGTGGGGAAAACTGGACACATGAGAAGTGGAAGATGGAAAAACTAATCTTTTAAAGGATATCTATAAAAGTAACAAGGTAGTTAACAAATGGAAAGAACAGGTATTTGAACCTATAAATATACAACGCGGGCACCAAGAGGGATGTCCATTTTCACATTTACTATTTAGGCTTTATTTACAGGGAGTTGAAGCCAAATTAGAGGGGAGTTTACTAGGCTTCAGCCTCTCCTTTGCCAAGCAAGAAAATCACATTTAACAGTCATTACCTGTATTTATGTATGCAGATGATGTAGTAATAATAGCCGACAACAAGGAAGATCTGAAGGAATTTATATACATGTGTGGCAATTAGGGAGATATTTTAAATTTGAAGTTGAGCAAGAACAAACAGGGAATAATGATTTTTAATGACAGCAAAGGCAGTGAGTATAGAATACAGGAAGTCAAGCTAAAACTAGTGAAAAAATACAAGTATTTGGGCGTGTGGATGAATAACGGTGCTGAGTATCTAAGCGAGCACAAAGATACGTAGTGACTAAGTGCACGAGGAATACAGGTGTAATAAATAATAGGGCACACTGGAACTACCATAGGTGTGACATTGTGAGAGGGATTTGGAAAGGTGTAATGGTTCCGGGTTTGACGTTCGGCAATGTGGTCTTGTGCATGAAATCAGAAGTTCAAGCAAACTTCAAAAATAAACAACGTGGCAAAAGTAAACTTGCTTTGGAAGCACACGGGAATACCGCAAATCAGGGGGTACATGTGAGTGACGTGACATGGACATCGTTTGAGTGCAAGGAAGCTAGCAGCAAGAGAGCATTTGAAGAGTGATTGAGAAAAATAGAAGAGGAGCATTGGGCTACAAAAGTTTTGAGCTACATGTACATAAAAAATGTTGATACTAAATGAGGAAATCAAATTGGAAAATTGTCAAGCAGAATACGAAGTCAAAGAAACCATCGACTAAGAAGAAGGTGATGAAAACAGAGAGGGACAAGTGGAAGTTGAGAATGCTTACAAAATCATCACTGGAGACCTACCGAACTTTTAAGCAGTAAACTGCAAGGTAAAACATCTACGATAATTCTCGGGGTAGTTCTTTGCTCTTCGTGGCTAGAATGAGAGTTTTGTGGACCAAGACGTACCGAGCCAAATACGAAGGCACAGACATAGTATGTAGTGCGTGTGGAGAAGAGGAAGAAACGGCTTAAGATTTGATAATGTTCTGTGAAAAGCTGAGCCTTACAGTCGAAGATATTGACGCCGAATTTTTCAATGCATTAGGGATGATTAAAAGTGAAGGCAAAATAGTTTTTGAACGGGTAGGAATAACGAGGAGGAGGCTGATTGGTGGCTACAAGTGAGGCGCGAGTGAAATTCAGTCCTTAAACACAGAGTGAGCATTCCCATTTTCTCTTCTGTGGCAGCTGTGTTATCACGATGTCGTAATTTGCTGCCTACGAAAGTCCAATTACTCGTCTACAATGCCTTGTTTCATGCCCAAACCAATTGTTGCACTTTAGTTTATAGCGTAACTACTATAGCTAACATACGTACAGTTCTGATGCTACAGAAGAAGAATATTCGCTATATTGGCAACACAGACTATTATTCCAGCACTGCAGAAGCGTTTCCTATATATTATGTTATTAGAATTGACAACATTCATACTTTCTGTTTATTACATACTGCGCGTTATGCCTCTAAATCTCCCAAGAACTACATAAAACATTTGGCCTCTTTAGCACAGCGTACAATGAAAGTGAATGCTAGGAACTCCGAAACACGGTTGGTTCCCTATTTCAGGACGCCCTATAAACACCAGTCATTGGTATATACTCTGCAATTTATTTTAATATATATGAAGAAATTCACATGATTAATAAAAAAGACGTGTTTATATTTCGTTCGCATGTAATGGCACAAAATTTGGCACTCTGCTCAAATAAATAGTGTGTAAATGATGTCGTTTTGAAACGTTGGTATTATGCCTACATGAATTTCTTGTGGCGTTATGCGTTATTTGCCCATTGTTTATGTTGTGTTCTAAGCTGGTAATGCTATTGTAATGTTAATACTTTGTATTGTTACAATTTTTGTTTATTGCTTATGGCTATATAATATTTTATTGCAACATTTTTTTCACTTTTTACGCTCCTGTATGTCTTTTATTTAGCTTTTTTGTGCAGTTCTTGTACTGAAATTATATTACCCTATGTATAGGTAATTATGATATTCTATTAAAAATGTTTGACTTATTGGTTTCCTCGCCAATGCATGAAACTGCTTGTCATTACTGCCCTGTATAATTTCGTTTAGTCTGGTGGTGGTCAGGTATCGTCAAGCTACTTATGTAGCTTTTAACCCAGCGGAACCATACAGCATGTAAAAACAGAAAAAAATAGAAAAAATGAATTCACTTGAACAGTGATAGTACTTAACTTTATGACTAGGAGGCGTGAGCCAACGCCCGATCCAAAGGGCGCAGTCGGATCTATCCAACCATCCATCCATCCATCCATCCATCCATCCATCCATCCATCCATCCATCCATCCATCCATCCATCCATCCATCCATCTATCCATCCATCCATCCGTCCGTCCGTCCGTCCGTCCGTCCGTCCATCCATCCATCCATCCATCCATCCATCCATCCATCCATCCAACCATCCATCCATCCATCCATCCATCCATCCATCCATCCATCCATCTCTCTATCCGTCCGTCCATCATTCCATTCGTCCAACCATCCGCCCGTCCATTCGTTCATACGTCCGTCCATCCACCCATCCACCTCCTGTGAGAAGATTATCGTCTATTGACGTCCTTTGTCGTGGCGAATGCAGATACGTGACTAATGTTACCACAGTGCTGTTGGGCTTTCCAAAATTTTTTAACACTGTAGTTGTTTATGCCAGCCGCTGTCTAAAGTTCGCGAATAAAAATTATTTTTAGTCTCACAGAGCACGCATCATATCCGTTATCTTGTCCATTTTTAGTTACTTAATCTGCTGCTTTGCTCTCAGATCACATACGCAGATTTGTACTTCATTCGACGAAAATTCGCACCACATCCACGGAATGAACGATTATAAGTGGGCGACACTCGGGAGACGGAGATCAGCAATAAACCGTAATTCTCTCGTAAAATGGTAGCCTAATACATCAATGGAAAGGCGTAAGACTGTGCATGTAATATACAAATCAACTTTTTTTTATCTTGTTCATTTCTTGTTTCGTTTCTTCGTTCGTTCTTTCGATTTGTTCGTTGTCATCACAACTGGATTGTGATGTCCCTTATGCACGGTCTGTGAAATGAAGCGAGAGAGGTTCATGTACTGGCTGCAGTGGAAAATTCAAAAACACCAAGTGTATGCACGTCCTTCTGTTCGTAGTAGGTTGCATATAAATACATCTGAGTGTGTATGTGGAAAGCATGTGCTGCACGATGCAGTCATTGGCAATAAAGTCCACGCGTTCATGTGTACGCGCGTCTATATGTCTGTCTGTCTGTCACACTAGCTGTAAACCTACCGGTTGAGGTTACAAACCGGTCTCAAAAACATGCATAGGCACACCTATGGTTTGAGAAGCTTCACCTCTAAAATATATCTGATGGGTGAGAGAACGACTAGAAAGACAGAAAAAATGGAAGAGGTATAAAAAACAATACGAGAGAAATTGTTGGTGAAGGCTTTTTATGGCAACGTGGGATTCAATTGTGCGCACCCATCACTTAAGGGTGGTTATCGTAACCACTTGGCTCTCAAATCACGATTCCACAGCATGACATGCATAGCCTTGCGAGATATTCGTATAGACAAATGAAGTTAAGGGGGTGAGATGTAAGCAGAGGGAGTGAATGAAGGAGGAGGCTAGGCAGGTAAACACTGCATGAAAAGACAGAGTCAGCTAGAAATAGAAACACAAAAGCAATAAGGAGACACAAGGATAGTGACAGCGACAAATAAGAAAAAAACATGCCTGATCCCTCTTTCATTGGAATGGCTAAAGCGGGAAAGTGCACAATGTCTTCAGAGATATTGTTGAAGGTTCATTGTTGATTGTTTCGCGACAGAAGCGCAGTGACTAATGCTACGGCAAAAAATTAAAATTTCACAATGGCAAGCAGCTTGAATATTTCAGTGTGATCTTCAAGTCGGAAGTACGCGAGAAAGGATCATACACCGGACGAACCCGAGCGAACAGCTGCCGAGGCTCGGCATTTGAGGCATGCTGCTCAATCGAAAAGCGTACGAATTGAACGCCGAAGTATACACAAGATGAGCAGTAACTAACAACGTTACACGTCCTGGAACCACGTTATGATTAGGACAGATGCAGCAGAGGAGGGCTTCGTGAATTTACACCAACTGAGTTTGGTACCGTGCTCCTGAATCTGCAACGCGGGCGCCGACTGCCACAGTTGTTACTTCATCGCGTTTGAGCAGCGCGCTTCCTTCGCAAACGCGGCTGCTGCAGTGAACCAAGTGATAAGGCTGCTGGATTCAAAAACAAGGTGGCCTTCGTCCCCTGTGCTAGTTGATAAGAGGTGAAAGTACAAGACGTGCAAGCCACTGCTACCACAAATTAAGCACGCGTGCCCGAGAGAACACGTCCTATCGAGGCGTGCGCGCACTTCGCAATACATGGGTAACCAACCATTTCTGCCGAGCATGCTATCTTGCCATCCCGCTAGTGATGACAAAAACACTCTGAAGTTACTGTGCTCCTAACATCACCAACCGTAAATGGTGTACACAAGTAGCCTGCCGTTAGCACGCTGCAGAATGTCCGGTGTGCGCGTGGTTTCGCACAGTGCGATGAGAAGTGAGAGGTTGTACATTCAAATCCTGGAGACAGAACGTTTTCTTTCTTGTTCCTCAGTTGGTTGGAGTATGTTTTACAATATCATAATGATGGTGCAAGTTCGTCAGTGGAGCTGTGGCGGACTACAGCATAACGCACTTTCGTGGTGGATAATATCGCTTTTTTGCAAAGTACGGTGGCCTTATTGTAACGCAGCTAGAAAAGAACGCTGTTATCTCAAATACAGAAAAAGTGGACTCGGTCAAAAGAGGCACTTCTTCTTTTGTTTTTCGTGATGCGCCTCTGTTGCGGATCGGTCGTCGTCGTCATCGACACCAGCGCATAGTTGGGCACAAAGAGGGACGCGGCATTACTCTCCCTTCTGAAAGAGCATCGCCTTGATGCTTACAAAGTAGCTGCTGATGTGCACTTAGCTGGTATATACCCACATCAGACTGAAAGATACGGCTTCATGTGCACCGCTTGTACGGTCTCAGGCGAACGCCGACGGCGTCTTAAGCGAAATGAATCATCAGGAACAACCTCGTATAGGACGTCGCTGATATGACGCAGTACATAATACGGTCCGAAGTATCGGCGTAGAAGTTCCTCCTACAGGCCTCGCCGTTGCATAGATGACCAAACCCAGGCTCTTTCTCTCGATGTATAAGCTACCAATCAATGGCTGAGATTGCAACGATGGGCGTCCTGTTTTTGTCTGATGGATATTCTTACCCAGACAACCTTCTTCGCTTCCTCGGCGCGATCAGTCAAGTCTGTGATATATTTCTCCGAATCATTGGAAACATGGGGCAGCATACCATCCAGCACTGTAGTCATTTCCTGGTCATACATAGGTCCCAACCGGATCATTCTCACTGTTTCCTGGCAGTCGTATTATTCGACAAAGGGACCAATGACAAACGTTTGTCTCAATTTTTGAGCTCCACGTCGATGTACATGCAAAGCACATCTGGTAAATTCTTTTTAGGCGTTCAGTGAGCCCATTGATTTGTGGGTTATAAGCTGTCGTTTTGCTATGCGCTGTACCACTGAGATGAGTGTAAGCACCGTGTGCAGAGGCACAGCAGTGAGCGCAATTCCTTGTTAAGACGACTGCGGGAGAGCAGTGTCTAAGGACAATGTTCCCGATAAAGAATTATGCAACTTCAGATGCAGTGTGGCTCGGAATCGCCTCAGTTTCAGCGTATCTGGTGAGGAAGTTAGTCGCGACCATGATCCTCTTGTTCTCATTATCCGATTTCGGGAAGGGGCCTAAGGAATCCATGGCAATCTGTGTAAACGCAGCAGGTATATCCGATGGAAACTTCTGTGTCGGACAGTCAATACAAGTTCTAACGCAATGCTTCACCTACAGTGGAACTATTGGTCAGCAGTAGCTTTTTCTTTCTTGTGGCAATGTTCGCGTATAACCGAGGTGACCAGAGGTGGCTTAACCATGGCAGGTTTGCAAGATTTTCTTGCGGAGATTTTCGGGACCCACCAGTGTATAATTCTTTCCAGTTGAAGAGAAATTCTTCTTGCAGTCTATTCAGTTGCGCAAGCAGACTGACCGCAAATATTTCGAAAACACTCTTGGTGCGATTGTGGCTCGTCCTTTCAACACCTCGATAAATGAGTTGAGCCCCCATCAACTTGCTGTTGCCGAGATATGACACTCACATCAACAATTCCTAAACACCCAACGCCTTCTTCATCTTGTGTGATCGCATACCACTTGGAAAGCGTGGCCGTATAAATAATGGAGAGACTTTGTGAATGCAAAAATGACCCCCAGATATTCCTTTTTCTTGGTTGAGTAATTGACTCAGCTCGTGAAGTGTCTCGGCTAGCCTAGGCTCACTCGGCACTTGCACGGCACCGTCTTTTCTCTGGACCAGAACAGCATGTAGGCGCACACTGCTGGCTAACACGTACGTACATAACACCATCCACGTTACAAATAGTCAAACCCAACACACCACCTACACGCTCGCTTTGCATTAATACCTATTGGAATTTTGAAGACATGCTTTGGCTGTGCACTACCCACAGCGCAGCACAACTAAACACCCGCGAGGCTTTGGAGAAGTCTTCAAGAGCAACAACTACAAGCATCAACTACAGTTGGTCGACAGGACCGGGACATCTCTACAAGCCTTCGCCTGCTAGCGCCATCCAGGGTGGATCTTCCAGGCTGACTTCAGGGTCAAAATAGCCTCTACTTAGCCTCAACAGATTATTTTCAATAATGTCAATCTCACTCACTCTTGTTGGCGTCCGTGTTTGTGGCTGTTGGTACATACTCAACGAAGTGAGCGAGCACCGGCAGAGTTCTTAGACGCTGCCGTAACTCGCTCAATGACGCCTCCTGCTCCTCGGCAATATAAACAGAACATCTTCTAGGTGACGTGCGCAGTCTGCTATAAATCGCTGGTAGTAGGAACAGATACGCAGGAAACATCTGACTCTCTTCCTATGTGTGCGCTTTTAAACTTTGCCACCGCAGCAGTTTTTTTCCGGATCAGGTCTAACACCTTTGCAACTGACTACATGTCCCAAAAACTGCAGCTCCAGAAATCTAAAGTGGCATATTCAGGTTTTGATGTGAGTCCTGCTGACTGTATGGCTTGAAGAACCGATCGCAGCTGTTTCAGGTGTTCTTCAAACGTGGCAGAAAAACACCAGTCACGTCGTCGATTCATACAAGACAAGTTTACCCGTTAAAATTGTGCAGAACAGTATCCACAGGTTTTTGTATGTGCCTCGGGCGGAGTATAAACCGGAATCGAGGACTTCGAATTCTTGAAGCCCATCAGGCGTCATGAAAGTGGTCTTCTCACTGTCACGTTCATAAACATCTATTTGCCAGTATTTACTTTCAAGATCTGTAGCTGAATAGTTAGTTGGATGCTGTAGCCTGTCTAGAAAGTCATCGATCCCTCGCAATGGATTAACATCTTCTTTAGTAACATGGTTGAGCATACGATAATCAATGCAAAAACGCAAGCTACTTTTTTGTTGGCAAGCACCACAAGTGACGCCCAAAGGCTCTTTGATTGGGGCGTACCATCATTCTCCAGCATCTTCTTAACCTGCTGCTGTATTACCTTACGTGCGTTCTGAGAAACGCGGTATGGGTTCTTTTGGATGGGTCTAGCTGTTTTTCCCATGATCATGCAAAGTTTGGACATCGTCTCCTGACAAACTCTTGAAGTGGAAGAGAAGCAGTCCCTAAGCATGTCTAGCAGCTTTATAAGATGACATATCTCAGGCGGTGTTAAACATTGACCGATGTCAACAGTAGGTCCATGCGGTGGTGTAGAAATTGTTGCGTCTCCTTGCATAGCGAGACAGTTGTAACGGTTGTCGAGATCCTACAGGCGTGCCACAGCAGCACCTTTACGAATGTGTCGGCGTTCTTTCGTGAAGTTTGTCAGTAGCATTTTTGCATGCGCACAGACTAAGGAGACAATACCACGAGCGAAGGCGACGCCTTGACAGAAAAGAAACACGATTGAACGCTCGGCTAGTGTTTCTTCCTAATAATGCGCACCGCAGCTGCCTAAAACATGACTCAATTATTGCTGCGGTATACAGACGTCCTCGTCAATCACACGTAACACTTTGCTTCCTTGTTGTCCGTAGAGATTTGTGTCTCTGTCACCTGAAAATGTTATTACGCTTTCTCGTAAGTTGACAACGGCGCCGTACTTTCTTAAGAAGTCTATTCCAACTATTAGAGATCTGCTGCACTCTGGTAGAATCCTGAGTGCGGCAACAAAAGCCATGTTAGCGATGGCAAGTTTCTCAGTGCATTTGCCTATAGGGCTCATCAGCCGGTCTCCAGTATCCCTATATAAGGGTCCGTTCATTTCATCCTGACTTTCTTCAGTTTGTTTGCCAGTAGTTCATTCATAATAGAAACGTCATGGCAAGTGTCAACCAAGGCCGTCACTTTTTGCAAATCAACCGTCACAGGGAAGTCGGCTGTCACAATGTTCTTCGAATAATTTTCAAATGCGAGTCGATTCTTGGCAAACTTCAGCGACATTGAGCGTATTCAGTTATCTAACTGTGTGGCCGCTTACGCTTGGGCGTTTCTCGTGGTTATCCCCTTGACTTGTCGGGAATCCAAATTAGCGTGGGATGGTAAGATGATTTGACAAATATGACGCACTGGTCAAGCCATGAATAATGTCACCATCCCGTCGCAGACGTCATAAAACACTTCCCGCCAGACAGTGGCACATAACCACGAGTGCGTATGGGCCGCCGGTATGCGGGTATGTGCCACAGGTGATTGACACTTAGTATCTACCCAGGAATGACGAGAACACGCATGGGTGATTTTAACGTTCGAGTGTTAAGAAATACCCAACATCAGAAGTGTCGACATGACGATTGCAAAGAATAAATGTTATGGTCCTAGCTAGAATTGAATGCAAGCATACTTCGTGGCGATGAAGCATGGTACCTCAACCAGGTCTCGGAACTAATTTTCAAATAGATGCTAATCTTCCTAAACGTCAATTGGCCTTCCAATTTTATAATATTACATATATACTCCTTTGATACAGCCGTCATGTTCGGGTTAACGTTGATTGTGGTTAGTTGCAATGCACTGTAGTTTATTTTTGCAGAGATGTCCAGTGCCAGCATCCGCACGAGCAGCAGCGCTTCATATCAGCTTCTGGTGTTGCTAATACGCATGTTCCAGTTACCATCGTTGCGCAAGTGCAAACAGCTGGTTATATAAACACCTGCAACTCTTCAGCATATGTAAGTGCGTGCAACATTTGTACATATATTTCGCCTCATTTCATGATTTGTTGCTCAATAAAAAAGAAATTGCAACACGGTCGCCTTCCCTCCACTTCCTTCTCATATCGTAACACCAAAGTTGCTTTATGTGAAGCTAGCGAAACGGCCCTGATGGCACTATGAGCGTAGCAGGTAGTCATGTTTTACATCACACGCATATCATGATGACCATGTTCCTTGTGTCATTTACATTTGCCATCTATTCACATCACGTAATACCAAATTTGGTACACTTGAAGCTAGCGAAACAACCGAGTTCGCATCATGACCTTGGTACATAGTCATTTTCTTACATGGCGCGCATGTGATGATTATATAGTTTGCACCAGTCATATATCTTCGCCATCAATTCACGTCACGTAACGCCAGATTTGGTGTATGGGAAGCTAGCGAAACGACCACGAGCGCCCAATGAGCGTAACGTGTAGTCATGACTTACATGACTTGAATGTCATGATTTCCACGTTAGGGCCTGTCAGTTGTGTTTGCCATGCAGTCTCGCCATACTAGTTTTGAAATATGGCATAAACGCTCAACTACCTCTGAAAAAACTTGTTTCACCTTCGTGCGATAACCATTCCTATACGGGGGTAGCAGCCACTTTTTTATGTTGGCATCATCCTCAGAAAACGGGGACTTGTGACGGTATTGTCTAGCCAGTCTATGCAAGTGCCGATTCACAAATTATGGGACCTACGCCACCGTCAATATGCCTCATTTATTAACAAAAAAAAAACACTTCCTAGAAGCATTTCTCAGCACAACAGTAAAGTGTCTACGCATCACAATTTGTCACACTTTGTTGCATAAACCCGTCATTAATCATAGAATACACGTAATTTGGCCGAGAACATTCACTAGTGTGCCGTCATTTTCTTCATGCAAACGCTCTCCTACCAGATTCGAATAGCGTATTTAGAAGTGCGGTACTGTAAACGCTTGCTTCTAGGCTCACTGCCTGTAGTCATGCGTGCTGTCTGCATAAAAGTTTTCAGTCGAGAGCGCCCGGGCCGCTTTATCTTGGTTTGGGCACATCATTGCATGAACACCTATCAAAGCTTCACTACCACGCATTTATTTACATTGACCAGTGCGCCCGTATTCACCTCAAGTTCTCCGGCTATGATGGCCTTACTATTGGATTGAATAAGGTAAAATAGTGGGCGAGTGAGAATTTATTAGAAGGCAGGGAGGTCGGCCTGACTTCCTGGCATCATTATGAAGTAGGTAATTACTAGTGGATAAAGCAAGGCTTTAAGGTCCACAATGTATAAGTTGAAGTGACCGTCTGTAGTATGAAGCACAAACAGGTAGACGGACGTATGGTTGAACAGATGAAAGGACGCACCGACGGAAGGACAGACGGACGGATGGATACATCCGCAGAGGGATGCATCAACGAATGGACGACCACTGACGGCGCATGAACGTACGGACGATCAGACGTGTGGCGCATGTGATCATGAGTTGCACGGATGGAGAAACAGATGTACGGCGCAGGCGATCATGCGTTGGGCTGTCATATACATGATGAATGCAGGCATAAAGTGCGTTGCTTGCACAAATGTCTTCGTACTGCATTGTGCTGGTGTTCAGTCTCGGTTTCGGTTTTATGAAACGTGTCGGAAGTGGACAACAACACGACGTCGCCTCTAATAGTATTCTGAAGTTCTTATGAGAACATTCAATAGTGTTTGCTCTCCTGCCTTTTAAATTTTACCTTAGCTCAGCCCTGCGACAACCACACTCATTGAGGCTTCTAGTTACTCGTCCAACTGTGTCCTTTTATAAAGATGACAACCGTACCTTAAGCGTGGTCTGCCGTTTTCTAGACCCGGAGAAGTAGTGTATGCTTCGCCGCCAGTGCATCCCTCTTTACTCTGTTTTGCTTTTTTTTCTCCTTCTCCCGCTACAGTTATAGGGGTGGCGCTGAGTGATTCGCGTTGCAATACTCGCAATGCCTACGGCCTATAGGTGGCATGCCGCCACATTGAAGATGGCTGCGGAAGGATGATCAACCCGTGAACTCGCATAAGAAAATATAAAATGCACAGACGTACTCTCCGTGCTGCTTTCACCGGACGACCTTTTGATCGACAAATGATTGTATATCGAACCAAATACTTTCCCAAGTGATGGAGCTGCTGAACGTTCGCTACCTCAATTCTTGCTGGAGTGCAAAGGGCGGTGATGTCAGCTGATCAACTATGTATCAACGATGCTTTGCCTAATCCTGTACATGGTACAGCAAACTGCATGAACTATAGAATTTACGTATAAACTGAACAGCACTCCTAGATCATTGCCGAGGCTGTCTGGTAAATTTGCCGCAGTGGTAGGCCACTTGCAAGTAGCACGCCGTCGCGGCTGCACAGGACCGAATGTTTACGTAGCGATGGTTTGGAAACATATTTCACCGTCGTCAATACTTGCGCTGTAAGCATCACGCAGCTGCTTCTTCAACAGAACACAAGCATTTACTTTCTTATTAGGTAGTGCTTGTGTCACAGCCATGATTAGGCTCTAACATTGTGCTATTCCCTGCACTCGGCAGTTGCACGTTCCATCAGCACGACCAAGACACGAATATAGACTTTTCACAACGTCCAAAATGTAAAAATTCATCGAAGAACTGCGACATTCGGAAAGTACCGATAAGTGCAGGAGAAGTTAGCCAATAGGTGTTGATTGTAGTCGTAGTTGCACGTTTTCTCACTCTAACTATTTCGCTTGGCTGGTCAAGCAGGGGCGTGTTGGCGGCATGCCGCGCTCCTTAAAATCCACTGAAGTAAAACAACATGCAATGCATAAAAACCCACACTTTTATTTCGACCTCGCTGAAGTATATTAAACATAAATACAATCAAAGTGGCGTACGAGCAAGAAAGAACATTGAACGCACGACGGGATGTGAAGTGCAACTCTCTGTTTGTGAGCAAGCAGCTGATCACTCATCGTCGTCGTCACTCTCAGCGCGTTGCCAACCATCTACGTCCATTAGCAAATCTTCGACGCCAAGACTGTTTCTTAGGGGATCACTGCTGAAAGTAATCTGGAGAATTCTCTCCGCCGAACGACTTCGACAGCATCAACAACGCGTCATTTACCACGGAACACACCCGCACGGCGTCACTCGCCACATGAATCTGAGGGTGCGGAGATCATTTCGCTTTGATACCCGGCAACCTTCCTTCCTCCATGCCCGACAAAAAAGAAATCGCTTCCAGTGTGCTGCGATCTATCAACGAACGTAAAAATTAAGCAGCACAACCTAGGCCAAGGTTTAGAAACGCAAATCGCGGGCCTGCGCTACTTTCCCCGTACAATGAATATTAAGGTATACATGCACTACAAAAGCACTCACTAATGCTATACGCACGTAAAACAAGGCCAGTACGAACTGGAATGGTCAGACGATAACATTTACCTATCCAAAGTGGCTGCATAGAAACTCGCGAAGCTGATATGTGTACTCTATGGGCTGCAATCGAAAGTGCGAGTTGCCACGTATTTTCACAAAAACTTCGCGTTTTGCAGGGGCAAATCAGATTTATTATGTCACGGACGATCTGTATGTTCACTAATGCACAAACGTGCAAAGTGGTTTGGGTTCATTTCTTGCGAACACGTTAACACTCCGGCTAGCACCGCCGAACAAGAGAGCATTGGGAACGTCTGCCTACTGATCACCATTCAGAGAACGCTCCTGAATTGTGGCGCGAGAGTCTATGAACAAAGCGAATCTAACCGGTGACCGTCCAAACAACGCATTTCATCAAAAGAAAACACATGTCTATGATCGACACTCAAAGCGTGGCATCCTATGAATAAAGTACTCCTGAATTCTTTTTTCTCCTTAATGAATTTCGGCTTTTTTTAAATTCGAAGCATTTCTTAGCGAACTTTGGTGACTTTGAGTGCATCTATCTATCTATCTATCTATCTATCTATCTATCTATCTATCTATCTATCTATCTATCTATCTATCTATCTATCTATCTATCTATCTATCTATCTATCTGTCTGTCTGTCTATCTATCTATCTATCTATCTATCTATCTATCTATCTATCTATCTATCTATCTATCTATCTATCTATCTATCTATCTAGCCCCTACGCCTGACCGTTTTGATAACGGTAGCCATACCAAACCTTGTAAGGCATCACATGACCGTAATACGAGGAGAAGTGACTAGTCATCATATAAAAATCATGACAATTCAAGTATTGCATGAGTGTCATGATTTACATTTCTTAGTATTGCTGCTCTTGTGGTTGTTTCGTTCACCTGACATATTGCAAAACTGGTATGGTGTGTCGTAACTGCATGGCGAACACAATCAACAAACCGTAACGTGGAAATAATGACAAGCATGTCATGCAACTAATGAGTCATGACTACACGTCGCGCTCATGGTGCGCTCGCGGTCGTTTCGCTAGCACATCCACCAAATTTCCTATTACGCGGTGTTAGGGAACGACGAAAGAATGCAACTGGTGCAAACATGATAATCACGAGATTCGTGTCATCTAGGAACAAGAATACGTGCCACCCTCATGATACACTCGCTAGCTTCACAAATACGAAATTTGATATTACATGATGCCAACGGACGACGCCGGTAAACGGCACGTCAAAACATGATGATCATGACAGGCATGTGATGGAAAAGATCACTACACGGTATGCCCTGAATGTGCTCGTGTTCTTTTCGCTAGCTTCACATGCACTAAATTTGGCGTTACGTGGCGTGAATGGATTACGAAGGTATATGACTAGTGCAAACATAATAGTCATGACATGCGTGCCATGCAAGAACATGACTACATGCCACGCTCACGATGAGTTCACGGCCGTTTCGTAGGCTTCAGATATACCAAATTTATGTAGTACGTGACGTGAATAAACGACCAAGGTAAATTGCGCTTTCAAGCATGATAGTCATGACCTTCGTGTCATGTAGAACATGACTACAATTTACGCTCATAGCGCACTCTTGGCAGTTTTGCTAGCTTTATATATACAAAATTTGGTATCACATGACGTTATTCAACGACGAAAGTAAATGACAAGTCCAAACGTGAAAAGCATGATATCCGTGATATGTAGAACATGACACTCTACGCTAATAGCTCGCTTGCTGCCAGGCCGTTTCGCTCACTTAACATATACCAAATATGTTTTCATGGAACGTGAATAGACGACAAAGGTAAATGACACGTCGAAACATGATAGTGATAACATTGGCGTTATTTAGAACATGATTACATGCTATTCTCATAGTGTGCTCACGGCCGTGTTGCTAGCTCTACATATACCAAATTTGGTATCACGTGGCGTGAATATACGGATGCAAATGACAAGTTCAAACATGAGAAATATCATATGAAGGTCATGTACGGCATAATTTACGTCTCCCTCGTAACGATGTGCTGATTCTATGCTAAAGTGACATATCAACCTTCCTCATTCGTACTTCGCATATCATCGATTGCCACTGTACGTTGGATCTGCCAATTTTTTCGCTCAAGTACCCGTGTCATACGCTTCGTGCCAGAATTACCACCACTTGAATCGCGAGCTTTGTTTGAGTGTCTGGTGTATTCTAACCTTATTAGTAATCTCTTGAGGCAGTGGCTACGCAATAAATGTCTCAGGATTTTTTTTAGCAGTACCAAACTATATTCGAGGCAATGATGGTCTACAGAGTGTAAATTTTGTATTTACTATTTCTGTGAGCCTGCCTGGTATCAATTTTTATTTCTGTTTCATTCTACAGGACCACTTCCTGATGTATCTCACTACCGTCTTTTTACATCATGGATCAAAGCCTTATCAATTTCTACTCATCAAAAATGGGCCGACCAGACAACGCACTCCTATGATGAAAGGAACTCGACCGCCTTTTACTTTCCTGACATGAATGCAATGGTGATACCAACCGCTACTATTCAACGCCCTTTTTATTATCATGATGCTCCGGAAGCCCTCAATTATGGCACCCTTGGATCGGTAAGTGTTCTGGTAATATATCACAAGGTTCTTCAGAAGCGTTACCTAAATGATAACGAAAACAGAACTGCTAAATAATCTAGGATACTCGGAATATGAAGTTCTTTCGACTAAAGGGTGTTCCACGCTGTCCATTTGCCAGATATAGTTTGTGCAATCGTTGCGGTATCTCCTTAACACGGCTGCATAAACTGAAAGATGTATGAATAACCTGATTTCTAGGTACTGTTCAGGTGCTATGATTCACCATTCAATATTTATTAGGGTTTTATGGAGCAGTTTTCCAAGCGAACCTTGTTATGATTCACCGATTGCGGTAGCAGCGTCTCAGGTGAAAGTACGGGGGAGGCTAGAGTGCAGATATGCCACCATGAAAGCTTCGCTGGTCATACGTGCACTTGCATGCGCCGCTTTCCAATAACTCTAGTCATGACCTAGAAGCGGCTAGGGTGCTCGGCTGCTCACCTGAAGGTCCGGAGTTCATTTCGAGCTGCATATCGATGGAGGCGAAAAGGCAGAAGCACGTGTACTGTGCGAAGTGAATAGACGTTAAAAAACAGCAGATAGTTGAAATTTTAGAGCCCTCCCCTACGGCGCTTCTTATAATCATATCCGGGTTTGGGACCGTAAAACCCCACGTAATATTATTATTAACTGACGATATCTCAATTATAGCATTATAAGGTATCAACTGTTTCTCATTGAAGTAACAGCGTAAATAACTGGGCGTTTCGGTTGAACTTTATGGTTCAAAACAGAGCGCAAAATGTTGATACACAAGAAGGAGAAGACTTGAAAAGTGCTGAACTAATAATTGATGTCGTCTAAATACAAAGAGCGGAAATGACTGTATTTGAGTAAAATGAAAAACTGAGCAAATTGTTGAGACTTTGGCTAACACCCTGATGATAACATTTAATGTACTTTTATAAACAGACTAATGTCGTTCAACATCACAATTATTAAATTGTCTAATGTCAGTCTAATGCGCTTTTAATGCGTACCTAATGCGAGTCTTGTAGTAATTGGCCATCGCTAGTCTATAGAATCATGACGTTAGAGTTTCTCATGACCTTTGTCCAGCGTAAGTCTATAGAGGCGCGACATGTGGGTTTCTGATGACCATTGCCTACCGTTAGTCTATAGAGTCCTGACGTACGAGTTTCTGATGGCCGTTGTCTAGTGAAGTGCAATCAAGTCTATGCGTTAAGTTGACATCGAACGTCGTATTGTAGATATAGGCCCGTTGTCAGTAACAGCACATTTACTGCACGCAGATCAATAAATCACTTCATTATTAATATGAAAGCATGCACACATTACAGGACTCTAAAGCAAATACCAGCAGACCATTTGGACCAATGAATAGATTAAGATTTTTTACATGTTAGCATCTTCCAAGGCCGGTAAATAATGCTGGAAGTATATAATGCCCGCATTTGGAAACAGGCATTACATTTCATGTGCCTTGTCGCAAAGGAGCACGGATAATGTCGACTAAAGATGCGGGTTTTCGAAATGCCAACATTCGCATTCACACCCTCCTCAGATTGATGTAGCACATGAAAAAATATACAAGACTTGGTAGCATCCTTGAAAATCAGAGGCTGTTTAACCAATGTGCTTGGTTTATCCTATGCATGGTAACATTGCTTTTGAAATTATGGTACACTCATTTTGACTATCGACAAAACTTCTACGCTTGCAGACGGCGGGCCATGAATTCATGCACGCATTTGACGTCAATGGCATAAGGATCGACAACAGGAAAAGAGCCCGTGCATGGCCATCACGTTCGTACATTCGTGAATATACGAAGAGGACACTCTGTCTACGGGTCTCTCATCGAGATGCCGTAAGTAGACGCACCTTCAAAATATTTTTAGCATCGGTGGCTACAGAAACTAAAGTTCAATTTACGCCCCTGGACAATGTCACGGAGATCGGGCCCTTAGCACTACGTGCGAAGGTATTTTCTCTCAGGGTAGGAAATATTGAAAAGGTGAAAATGGCTAATGGAGAGTTGGTTACGATCTGAAAGAGCTCTCCCGGAAAGCGCCGGCAAGCTTGCAGCACGAATTCATTGAACATCGCTTCGCGTATTAGTGCAGCGTGTGCGATACTAAACGGTTTGCACTAAATTTTCCAACTCTTCCGGAATGCGTGAATCACTGCAGCATGTGTGTGCGGTGATTCCGACTACATCGACCGACCAACCGACCGACCGACCAACCGCCCACCCAACCGACCGAACGACCGACTGACCGACAGTCAACAGTCAGTCAGACTATATATATATATATATACTTTCTCTCAGTGGAGCTACAACGACGACGACATAATACAAGAAAAAATATGTAGTGAGCCCCTGCTTTGCATAGGGCAGCAAGGACTCGCGGAATATTATTAAACCAACGCCTTGTCTGCTTTGCATAATTGTCTCGCAAGAGCATTGCATATTAACTAGTAGTTGCGCAAGACTTTCCTGCAAGCGGGGTGGTTTCCAAGGCCACCACGAGAGGTATATAAAGGGGTCTCTAGCAGCTCAAAAAATCGCAGTCGCCAACTGGCTATAAAGTATATATAAAACTATATATATTTTAACATTTCGCTTCTTAGTCTTCGACGACAACGACAGCGACGCTCCAGTAATAAAAAGTCAAACAAAAAGCTTTATTTCATCTTGCTTTTATTGTGGAAGAAAAGGCACCGAACTTATTGAGCCCAAGGAATGCTGCTGCGCTTCCGCCAGTTTTTGGAGCTCTGCCTTGTGTTCGGTGACCTCGGTCTCCAGGCGAGCAAGGTTTACTAGACGCCCGTGACGTGTGAGGCTGTTGTAACTTGCTTTGATGTTTTTGTTGGTGTGACGCAAGTATGGCCCCACGCTTGACGGCAGAGTCATGCTGTCGGCTACTATGGTGTCCACATCAGAATGAACCACCAATTCTGTGTCAATTTGAAAAAAATCGGCAATATCTTAGAAAGTTGCGGTACTGCCAGGATCGTCCTTGTTCGACTTGCTTACCGCCAACACACCAAAACTCAAACTCGGCTGAACATTGGAGGGTATAATCGGTTTTAAACCACGGGTAAAGTAGGTATTTTCCGTAGGGTCTAAATATTTCACGTGGCACGTGTGCATATCGTCGGGCCGAAGACGCATGGTGACATTCAGATCTGGCTTTTGCTCGTACGACTCGTAGTTTGACAGGTTGCTAGTAGTGTAGGATATAACGTCAGTAGGCAGGCCTAGGTGTGTTTGAGTTAGCAACTCATTCCCCGCGTTGTAAGTAGGGCCCATCTTTAGCCACGCGTCACCTCCAAACTGATACTCAAAGTTGATTATGGGTGTGCCCACGTGGTCTTTGAAGGGAAACTGGTTGACAAACTTGGTCAAGCGGGGACTAGCCTTGTCAATGTGCATAAAGTCATAGGCAAATTTGTGTCGCGGCACGCCCATGCACGCAGGTAAACTCTTTCGTCGTCGCCATTTCGCTCCTCGTTTCCCGGTGTGATTTTAAGACCCCAGTAGCTCTTAGCCAGATCGGCGTGGTCCTTCTCCTGAAACGGAGTGTAAGACTGCGGTTTCATCGGGTTGTTTGTGTCGTCTTTCTTAACGCGGCACATGCCTGTATCCAAGGAGTTGTTTAATCCGACGGAGCTAAGATCATAAATTAGCATGTCAGAGTTGACAGGTTGGACAACCGAAGAGCCAGTCTTCCAAGGGGTGCGTAGATCATGGGGAGTAACCTTAACAGTGCAACGCACGGCTCTTGTGTGCGACGGTAAGTTAAGGTAGGTGCCATGAGGAATGTAAAGATACGGCCGGTCCACTGGCAAGCGTGAGAGGCTAGTTAAAACTCCTGGAAACGTTTTCTCGGTGTCATACACTAAATTCGTCTTAATCATTGCATAGGCCCATGTGGTGAATATTTTGTTGTCACGAACACTGTGACCACTCCGTGGTCGCGAGGTGCGCGCAAAATCTGCTGAACGAGTTCTGCGAAATTTTCACTGTAACCTCCAATTCCTGCTCCGCCTGGACGAACGGGAGTGTCCGATTGCATCTGCGCCGACATTTTGGCGTCGCCGGTGCTTGAGTCAGGCTGGTATCGCTTTGCGTCTGCTGTATCTGATTGCCCGTTATGTGCACGCTTCCGTCTATCTCCTGGCATTCCATAGAGGCTACATTCAGTGGAACCGATGACAAGGACGTGCAAGACTGGCTCGACGAATATGAACGGGTGAGCGAGCACAACAAGTGGGACGATGCGCACAAGCCTACCGTCGTCCAATTTTATTTGACCGACGTCGCCACCCTGTGGTACCGTAATCACGAGAGGGGCCTTCCCACCTGGTTGGCCTTCCGAACGGCGTTCGCGCACTTGTTTGGCTGTCCAGCACTTAGCAAACTACGGGCTGAACAGCGCTTGCATACTAGGGCTCAGCAGAATGATGAAAAAACACCGGTTATATCGAAGATGTGGTCAATTTTGCCGGTGTGTCAACTCGGCCATGACAGAAGCCGAGAAGATCCAACACATCTTGGTAGGCGTGACTAACGATGCATTTCAGATGCTTGCCACCCAGAGTCCGCAAACGCTAAAGGAATTCATCCAACTTTGTCAGAGCTATGACGAGCTCTCGAATAAGCGTAACGGCACTTAACGTGCTTGCGCGCCATGTGCAACGATCTCCGCTTTAACGTCGGCTGGCATTGCTGTAGACCACACTATTTTGCTTCTCGAGATCAAGCAATTCGCACGAGAAGAGGTCGCTCGTCAGTTGCTCCTCGTGCTTCCGATTTTCCGAACTGCCAAATGCTGCTGTTGCTTTAACCTAAATAGATTTCCTTCCTCTGCTGACGTCATGCCCATATTTTCGCATCTTGTTCTGTGGTTTTTGCTGCCAGCGTCAGTAACTCCGTCTCCTTCAGAGTGATTCTTTTTTCGGCAACAACTGATTTTGCAAATTCTTTGACTTCACTCCACACTATTTGGTCTCTTAACAACCTGACCCTATGCCCCACCATGGCGGTCTAGTGGCTAAGGTACTCGGCGGCTGACCCGCAGGTTGCGGAATAGAATCTCGGCTATGGCGGCTGCATTTCTGATGGAGGTGGAAATGTTGTAGGCCCACGTACTCAGATTTTAGTGCACGTTAAAGGACCCCAGGTGGTCAAAATTTCCGGAGCGCTCTACTACGGCGTCTTTCATATTCAAATATTGGTTTTGAGATGTTCAACCTCACGAATCAATCAATCATCTTGTTCCCCATTGCGCGAAAATTGCAGTTTTGGGCTTGCTTCCATATTTATACAATGAATGCATAAACCAACTCGCCTTCCTGCTGACACCGGTTAAAGAACCTGAAGTTTCCAGCAATTTCATGCGGAGTGGGATCAAAATAAAATTTCAGCACGCTCACAACTTGCTCATACTTTGTCTTGCTCGGCCTCTCTGGCACAAGTCTTCCAAACAAAATGTCGACTATTTTCTATCCAAGTGCGGCTACAAGCAGTGTTGTTAGAATCATCAGTAATTTCACTCGCTTTGTAATAAGCCTAAGCTTTGATAAGGTAGGACGACCACTTATCTTTGAACTCCAGTAGCGCTTGACTCATGGTGCTTCGTGGGTCCTTTTTGTCGTCTTGCACGTCCCTGAGAGTAGTTCTTATCACCACTTTTGCAAACGCAAGCGGCTAGACCGTTCTGCAATGAACGGACAGGCATCGACTAGCAAAAAGACGTGCGTTTGTTCGAAGCACGTTAACTTAAAGAAAACGAGGTGGGGAATAAGGAACAAGAAATATACGGGTGTGATGAGTTAAAAAGCGACAACGACGGAAGTGCGGGGCAAGGCGCGTGTAATGTGCGCGTGAGTGTCAGCGAATCAGCTGATGACCTGTGGTGGCCCATAGAGGTGGCGTGCCACGATTGGGCCACGTGTGACCATTACGTGGCGGTAAGCTTTGTGGCTGGGGACGAGCCGAAGCAGCGGCAGACGGGAGACAGCAGGCCGAAGCGTCGGACGCAGGCGATCCAGATTCCGGCCAGGGAACGCGGCTGTCCACGCTACTGTCGTCCAACTACCAGCTGGGGCGGCATTGCCGGCACGAGTACTGCATCTCGGGGCGCGGCCTGGCCTGCTGTTCTCTTCCTTGCCGAGGGCATCGCGGATCTCAGCGAGGCGTCTCCATGGTCAGCCGTTCGACACAGCGATGAACGTGGCCTGGCTAATGGTCACGGTTGCGTTGAGCATCGCGTCTCGGCGCACGCTCTTCGCTGGACGGGCTGGCCATTCCCCGCATGTAGCATCGCGTCTCCGATGCGGGTTGACTGCTCAGTAGTCGCACCCATGCCATCGAGCGCCGGTGTCACCAGAGCGTCACACATCGGAAAGCAAAGTGCATGGAGGTGAAGATAGTGTGGATGTCCAACCGGGATTTAGCGATGAGGAAGATTCTGAAGAGGAACACCCGGTGGATGATGAAGACGACGAAAAGGAAGAACTCGAGTTATTCAGGACCTTGCTTGATGAGAGACGGGAGACAGCGGGCCGAAGCGTCGGACGCAGGCGAGCCAGGTTCCGGCCAGCGAACGCGGCCGTCCACGCTGCTGCCGTCCAACCACCAGCTGGGGCGGCATCGCCGGCACGAGTACTGCATCTCGGGGCGCGGCCTGGCCTGCTGTTCTCTTCCTTGCCGAGGGCATCGCGGATCTTGGCGAGGCGTCTCCACGGTCAGCCGTTCGGCACAGCGATGAACGTGGCCTGGCTAATGGTCACGAGTGCGCCGAGCATCGCGTCTCGACGCAAGCTGTTCGCTGGACGGGCTGGCCATTCCCCGCATGGAGCATCGCGTCTCCGATGCGGGCTCACTGTTCCGTAGCCGCACCCACGCCATCAAGCGCCGGTGTCACCAGAGCGTCGCACATCGGCAAGGGGCGAGCGAGACGTTCTGCCGGGCGAGACGCGGGCGTGTGTACGGAGGACCACGGAGCCGGGCGAGGTTCAGGGTGGCCGAGGATCCAGATGCCAGGGAAGTTGCTGGCTGAATCTAGGATCGCCGAGCGGTGCCGAGTGATGCGCCAGACTCGGACGTGGGCCACGAGCTCATGAGCTGCAGTGTGCACCCGAGGGTACCTGGCGGTGCCCTGGCCAAGAAGAAGGAACATGGGAAAAAGAGCTCGAGGGTTGAGGCCACGAAGGCAGACGAAGCGGTGCGCTGCTCGAGAGGACGAGTTCCTGGCAGCGTTCCTGAGCCGGACGTGGGACCCGTACGTGTCGGCCAGGTCTAACCCCGGTGTGTCTGTTCGAGGTCGAGTCCGTCGGCCTGTACAAGGTCCAAGGACGGGGCCTTCAGAACGGCTCCTGCCTGGGTGCAGTGGCCGGGAGCAGGTTCGTGGACGAGGCCTACCGGGTGTGGTCGTCGTGAGCCGTGGCCTGATCCTGGACCTCCGGAGTTGCGACCCTGACTGTTGGGTTGGCCGCGACGTCCGACTCAACGGCGCTACACACGGTAGCGTATCCATGCGCCGTCAGCCATTCCACCCATGCCATGAAATAAAAAGTTCATGTTAATCCTTTCTCGTCCGCTATCGACAAACATAGTGACGAACGTTTCGTAACCATCACAACGGGGAATGCGAAGCGTTCGACTGCGCATCAGCAAATGGTGGCTTGCAGGTAGCAGCAAAAACTAGGAGCCGCAGTTCCGGGGGCATGAACTGCGGATCTTCCGAACTTCACAAGGCCTTGTTTTTCGCCGTACAACGTTGTTGCTGTCTCTTTTGAAGGTATACCTGTTCTTGCATTGGTCAATACTCCCGCCGCAGTGTCTCTAATGACTGAGAAACTTTGCCAACGACTGAAAAAGTCACAATGCCTCTTCACAACACTGTTTTGGGTGCTGCAAGCGAGCAATGAATCCGACCTTTTGCTCCAAGCACAGCACGTGTTAATATTGCTGACGTTATTTATGCCGTTGAGCTTGTAGTGCTCCCGCAGTGTTTTCATGACAATATAATAGGCTGGGACTTTCTCTGCACTCATCATGCTGTCATCGACTGTGCTCGCACCGAAGTACAGTTCTCACTGTTATGTGGCTCTGCTTCAGTCGACTCGCCCCTTTCACCTGCGAAAGTTTTTGTTGCCGCTGTCACTTCTATACCCCTGTCCTCATCCGCCCTAGTTCCGCTTTCCTGTGACGTCTCTAATGGCTCAACTATTCTTTCTATGCCTTCTGAAACCGCTGTCCGCCGCAAGTGTTTCCTGATCACTTTCGCCATTCTGAACATTCACGATGAATCAAGTGCAATTTATGTTTAAAATCTGTTTCCCTTGCTTTCAATGTTACTGTGCGAAGAGTGCCTGGGCTTTGCAGATGACGTTGATCCCTCAGGTCCACTTGTAGTTTCTGACCACTCGACTACGTGGCCTATTGATTCTGTTGACTGCTCCACGTCATGCTCTTCCCCATCATGCACCGACGCAGTTTCACACTGCACCGACACCAAACTTACGGCCCAGCAGCGTGCCGACACCATCGCCCACCTCGAGCACTTCCGCGCCAGCTTCGACCGTCAGCAACGAACTTTGGGCCGTGCTTTTACTGTATTTCACCAAATAGACACTGGCCTTCAAGCTCCATTACGTCAGCGTCTGTATCGGGCATCGGCCTCTGAGCGTCGTATAATGCGGAACTGGTTGACAACATGTTGAAGCGCGGCATCATTTAGCCCTCCAAGAGTCCGTGGGCTTCCCCAGTTATTCCAATCAAGAAAAAGGATGGCTCAATAGGATTTTCCATTGACTACCGACGCTCAAATATGATCACGTGCAAGGATGTTTATCCGCTACCTCTCATAGACGATGCCCTTGACTGCTTACAAGACGTGGAGCCCTTCTCGTCACTAGAACTGCGCTCAGGTGATTGGTAGGTTCCCATGGCTGAGGCTGATAACCTCAAGACGGCTTTCGTTACCCCCAATGGCTTATACGAATTTAACGTCACGTCATTTGGGCTATGCAATGCGGCTGCCACTTTCAAGCTCATCATCGACAACATCCTTGGTGGCGTGAAATGGCAGACATGTCTGTGCTGTGTAGATTATTTCGTGATATTTTCATGCGACTTTTCAACGCATCTTCAGCGCCTCGAGACAGTGCTCACTTGCCTCACCTTCACCGGTCTACAGCTCAACTTCAGCGCTCACTAACTGTAGTATCTCGAGATGACAATCTTGCGGGTCTGACAAAACTCCATGCCGTTGCCGAATTGCCTAAGCCGATCACCTTAAAAGAGCTTCGCAGCTTCCTCGGCTTGTGTTCATAATTTTGTCGTTTTATTTGCAACTTTTCCTGGATCATATCACCCTTGACTGACATTCTGCCGGGAACAGTGACCTTTCTAGTTGGTCGTTAGCTTGTGATGATGCATTCCCCACACTCCGCAACCTTCTCACGTCACCTCCAATACTGCGACACTTTCATTCTTTTGCCTCGAAGGAAATGCACACGAATGCTAGCGGGCTTGGCCTCGACACTGTGCTCACCCAGCGTAAACCTATATTTGATGAGTACGTCGTCTTTTACGCCAGCCATGCGCTCACAAAAGCAGAAGCCAACTATTCAGTCACCGAAAAAAAGTGCCTAGCCAACATGTGGGCTAACGGCAGGTTTTTACCCTATCTTTACGGGCGCCCATTCAGCTTGGTTAGAGATCATTATGCATTATGTTGGCTTTCCTCGTTAAAACATCCCACCTGCCGGCTCGCACAGAGTGCTTCGGCTACAAGAGTACGACATTCACGTCGTTTTCCGATCTGGAGGAAAATATTCCGATGCAGACGCTTTGTTCCAATCGCCTCTACGATGTGTTGACATGTCGCCATCTTCGCCTACCTTCGGCATATTTGCACTTTGTGTCAGGCGCAACACGCTACAGGAGCAACGAAAACATCTTTAGAACACTTCACTTATCAACTTGTTGAGTCGAACTCCCTCGCAACACATGCCTAGAAGAACGCGCCGTCGAATACAGGACTTCGTTATCAGAGATTGTTTGCTATACAGACAAAATTATCCCTCCAAAGGATGCCAATGGCCCCTAGTTACTCCCATACATCTCCGCTCCGACATATGCGCCTGCTTTCACGCCGACCCACAATGCGCCCATGCTGGAGTGTTAAAAGTCTACACCCGCCCGTCCCACCGCTACAACTCGCGAGGATTGTATTGCTTCGTTCGTCGCTACGTACGCTCCTGTCTCGCTTGCCAGTGGCCGAAGAATCCCACTCCACGTTCTCCAGCTCCACTACAACCCTTCCCTTGTCCTGTCCGACCGTTTGAGCATGTAGGTATCGATCTGTATGGACCTTTACTGATTACACCGGCTGGAAATCGCTAGGTAGTCGTCACCACCGATCACCTTACGTGCTACGCAGAAACTTTCCCTCTCCCTTCCGCATCAGCAAGTGAAGTCGGTCATTTCATATTGCATCGAATCATTTTACGTCGCAGTGGACCACGTCAACTTTTGAGTGAGCGAGAGCGCCTGTTTATGTCTGATGCCCTCAAATCGCTTCTCAAGGAATTCGAACTCATTCATCGCACAACAACATATCATCCTTACACTGACGGCCTTATAGAACGATTCAACCGTACATTTAGAGATATACTCTCAATGTACGTGCTAACCAATCACTCCTAACTAGAACAATATTCTCACGCTTGTAACCTACGCGTATAATAATGTTGCCAAGACAACCACTGGTTTCTCTCCATATTGCCTTCTTTTTGGGCGTGAGCCCTCTTGCACGCTAGACACCATCCTTCCTTACCACCTGGATGTTGCCGAGTCGACGACGGTGTCACAAGCTGCTAAATACGCGGAGCGTTGTCGTCGGCTTGCCCGCTCCCTCACAAGTGCTGAACAGCAACGCCAGAAACACCACCTCGATAGCCCGACGCCTCCGGAATCTCACGCATCGGATTCACTTGTCTGGCTTCACATCCCTTTAACCAGCCCTGACCCCTCAACGAAACTTCTGTCCAAGTGTCATGGCCCTTACCATGTGGTTAAACAAACATCATCTGTCAATCACGTCGTGGAACCACTTGAGCAGCCCCATGTTCAATGACGCCGTGGATGTGATGTCGTCCAATTAGAACGCCTCCAACTATACTACGATCACTAGTGTTATTGTCTTGTGCCCATGAGTCGCTAGCTGGGCTCTTTTCCGGAGGGGAGGAAAATGTGGCGACGAAGATGAGTACTACTCAGAAACGCTGAGGGTACCCCGCAGTCTGTGAAGAAAATGACGTTTGGTTCGCTTGGTACACAGGCTGCTTCTGCCATTACCACTTTCATTGTCGTGACCACTCTTCTGATATATGAAAGACTGCCGCTCTTAAACGCATCATTTTATACATTCTTATACAATGCGACAATTTACGCAAATGTCATGGTTTTTCGGTAGCTTCGCAGGAGTTCGGATTAGTCAAAGCTAAAGAAATGCCCTCACGTTCCTGAAAAGAATCGTGGGGAAATGCGAATACATTGCGTGACGTCCGCAATGCCGTTTCGCACGTAAGAACACAGTGTTACAAGAATAATGTTTTCGTTTCCTTTGTAGTGTCTACAATACCGTATCACACGTGAAAACACAGCGTTTAAAGAATAATGCTTTTTTAAATGGGGAGCATTTCTCAGCGAACTTCGGCGACCTTGAGTGTATCTATCTATCTACCTATCTATCTATCTATCTATCTATCTATCTATCTATCAATTAATCTATCTATCTATCTATCTATCTATCTGTCTGTCTGTCTGTCTGTCTGTCTGTCTATCTATCTATCTATCTATCTATCTATCTATCTATCTATCTATCAGCCCCACCGCGGTGGTCTAGTGGCTAAGGTACTTGGCTACTGAACCGCAGGTCGCAGGTTTGAATCCCGGCTGCGGCGGCTGCATTTCTGATGGAGGCGGAAATGTTGTAGGCCCGCGTGCTCAGATTTGGGAGCACGTTAAAGAACCCCAGGTGGTCGAAATTTCCGGAGCCCTCTACCACGGCGTCTCTCATAATCATATGGTGGTTTTGGGACGTTAAACCCCACATATCAGTCAATCAATCAATATCTATCTATCTATCTATCTATCTATCAATCTATCTATCTATCTATCAATTTATCTAACTAGCCGCCTACGACTTTTAGCCCTCCGAGCCGTTTCGATAATGGTATCGATACTAAACTTGGTATGGCATAACATGACTATATGAAGAACATATCTGACAAGTAATAACATGAAAATCTTGGCATGTATGTCATGAACGTCATGATATACATTTTATGGTCCTGCAGCTCTTGCGGTAGTGCCGTTGACATGATATGTTGCAAAACTGGTATGGTATGACATGACTGCATGGCGAACACAAGCGATAGACCCTAACATGAAAGTCATAACAAGCGTGTCATGCAACAACATGAATACATGCCACGCTCATGATGCGCTCACGGCAAGTTTCGCAAGAGTCACATATACCAAATTTGGTATTACGGTACATGAATAACTAACCAAGGTATGTGACTGGTGCAAACATCATAATCATGAGATGCGTGTCATGTAACAACAAGACTACATGCCACGCTCATTATGCGTTGGCGGTCGTTTCGCTAGCTTCACTTATACCGAATTAGGTATTACGGAACGGGAATGAAAAACGAAGATATGATATTGGTGCAAATATGATAATCCATTGAAGAAAGTAACCCTTGACTATCCTTTCATTTTGCATTGTTCTGACTGTTCATCCTGCTCTTGTAGGCCATTACAGTATTCATCTGTTGTGAAATACCTTGGCTTATACATTGACAGCGACCTTTCCTGGAATAGTCATCTCGCCTATGTTTGCAAAAGACTTCGCGCTGTGTCATGTCTATTATATAACATAAGATACAACATGCCGTTTTCTCTACGTAAGATGATAGCACACGCTTTTGGTTACAGTATACTGCGTTACAGAATAACCATTTATGGACTCTGTGCTGTCTGATGGCACAATAAGATAAACAGAATATTGCGTTTCATTTTTGAAAATATATCTTACGACCTCAACATGAATTCTGAGAGAGGCATTTTCAAAACGCTGTCTATGCCAAACTTCAACGATCTGTTATTTCAAACGGTTGTTTCAAAACATTTCTGGTCCAATGAATTCCTGGTTCTGTATGTTACTTCTCGTTATTTAAGGACCAAAATACGTTACTGAAGGCCGCGGTGTTCAACAAAGTATGGAACAAGAATACGAGCCCATTATGTCCCAACCTATTTCTGTGTACTACCCTCTAGCATTTTTCACACAAAAACAAAATACAAATTAAAGAATCTGCAATGGCGTATTTGTCTACAATTGTAATGCATGTTGTGTGTTATTTCATATACACTCATTCGCAGGCATGATGCTGCACAATCACCCAGCGTGGTACTTTGCTTAAGAAGCATTTGCTGTAATCCTGTTTTTTTTTCCTTTATACGTTTTAACTTTCAACTGCTCTAACTGTTGTGTAATGCTTGTAACTATTGCTTCTATGCCCTGTTGTTTCTATTTTTATATGCACGTTGTTTTTTGTCCTATCATTCCTCTTAGGCCATGAAATACAATTTTGTAACGCGTCCGGTTTGTTTTGCTGTCTGCCAGGCTCTGCCACTCAAGCCACCAATTGGCTTTGACAGGCCTGGTGACTTGTACTGTTTTATTTCAAGAAATAAAAGGTATTATTATTATTATTATTATTATTATTATTATTATTATTATTATTATTATTATTATTATTATTATTATTATTAACATCAGAAGCTTGTCATGTCACAACAAGACTACAAGGTAACCTCATGATGCGCTCGCGGCCGTTTGACTGGCTTCAGATGTACGAAACTCGGTATTACGCAACGCCAATGAACAACATAGGTGAATGACACATCCAAGAATGATAATCACGACATGCGTGTCATGTAACAATATTTCTTTATGCCAAACTTATGATGCTCCCGCGGCCATTTCGCCAGCTTCGCAAATGCCTAATTTGGTATTACGTGACGTCAATGGGTGGCGAAGGTGTGTGACTGGTGCAAACATGATAATCATGAGATGCTTGTCATGTGAGAACATTACCACATGCCACAGTCAAGGCGCCAGTACAGTTCGACGTGACACGGTGCGCGTGCTCGCC